>NC_061508.1:3256853-3288746 GCF_022539505.1 Lolium rigidum | reverse complement strand
TGTCTCCAGCGACGCGCTCGCCTCCCACTCCTCCCACGCGCATACGTGCCACATGTACTAGAACATCATCGGCACAAACATCATCGGTACGTATACCGGCATCAACACAAAGCCGGAACCGTAGCACATGCTGCAACATCCACATCAACAACAAGTGTAGCTTCATCCGGCTTGTCACCAACAAGAACTGGCTTGTCATCTATAGGCATGGCTGAAACATCACCAACATCAATGCTCGGAACATCATGCACCTCTAGCTGCACTTTAGGCTTGTGCAACTTCTCTTTACGCACCACTAACTCCACATCGGACTTGATATGATCATCACCCATAGGCTTCAAAGTCCGTTGTTTGCCACCATGCATAAAAGAATATGTATTTGCTCGCCCAGCATGTGTCACATTGCGATCATACTACCAAGGACGCCCAAGTAGCAATCCACACACCTCCAATGGCAACACATCGCAATCGATCTCATCAACATAGTCATCAACTGAAATAGCACACGCACCTTATGAGTAATTGATGCGTGCAGTCGACACGTCCGTTGGGAACCCCAAGAGGAAGGTGTGATGCGTACAGTAGCAAGTTTTCCCTCAGAAAGAAACCAAGGTTTATCAAACCAGTAGGAGCCAAGAAGCACGTTGAAGGTTGTTGGTGGCGGAGTGTAGTGCGGCGCAACACCAGGGATTCCGGCGCCAACGTGGAACCTGCACAACACAATCATAGTACTTTGCCCCAACGTAACGGTGAGGTTGTCAATCTCACCTGGCTTGCTTGTAAACAAAGGATTAAACGTATTGTGTGGAAGATGATGATTGTTTGCGAAGAACGAGTAAAGAACAATTGCGGTAGATTGTATTTCGGATGTAAAGAATAGGACCGGGGTCCACGGTTCACTAGTGGTGTCTCTCCCATAAGATAAACGAGATGTTGGGTGAACAAATTACGGTTGGGCAATTGACAAATAAAGAAGGCATAACAATGCACATACATATATCATGATGAGTACTATGAGATTCAATCGGGGCATTACGACAAAGTACATAGACCGCTATCCGGCATGCATCTATGCCTAAAAAGTCCACTTTCGGGTTATCATCCGAACCCCCTCCGGTATTAAGTTGCAAACAACGAGACAATTGCATTAAGTATGGTGCGTAATGTAATCAACACAAATATCCTTAGACAAAGCATCGATGTTTTATCCCTAGTGGCAACGAGCACATCCACAACCTTAGAACTTTACGTCACCTTGTCCCAGATTTAATGGAGGCATGAACCCACTATCGAGCATAAATACTCCCTCTTGGAGTCACAAGTATCAACTTGGCCGAGCCTCTACTAGCAACGGAGAGCATGCAAGAACATAAATAACATATATGATAGATTGATAATCAACTTGACATAGTATTCAATATTCATCGGATCCCAACAAACACAACATGAAGGATTACAAATAGATGATCTTGATCATGATAGGCAGCTCACAAGATCTAACATGATAGCACAATGAGGAGAAGACAACCATCTAGCTACTGCTATGGACCCATAGTCCAGGGGGGGACTACTCACACATCGATCCGGAGGCGATCATGGCGATGAAGAGACCTCCGGGAGATGATTCCCCTCTCCGGCGGGGTGCCGGAGAGCGATCTCCTGAATCCCCCGAGATGGGATTGGCGGCGGCGGCGTCTCTGGAAGGTTTTCCGTATCGTGGCTCTCGGTACTGGGGGTTTCGCGATGAAGACTTTAAGTAGGCGGAAGGGCAGGTCAAGGGGCGTCACGAGGGGCCCACACAACAGGGCCGCGCGGCTAGGGCCCAGGCCGCGCCGCCCTGGTGTGTCGCCACCTCGTGGCCCCACTTTGTTTCCTCTTCGGACTTCTGGAAGCTTCGTGCAAAAATAGGACCCTGGGCGTTGATTTCGTCCAATTCCGAGAATATTTCCTTACTAGGATTTCTGAAACAAAAAACAGCGAGAAAACGACAGTGGCTCTTCGGCATCTCGTCAATAGGTTAGTGCCGGAAAATGCATAAATATGACATATAATGTGTATAAAACATGTGAGTATCATCATAAAAGTAGCATGGAACATAAGAAATTATAGATACGTTTGGGACGTATCAAGCATACCCAAGCTTAGTTCCTACTCCCCCTCGAGTAGGTAAACGATAACAAAGATAATTTCTGAAGTGACATGCTATCATAATCTTGATCATACTATTGTAAGCATATGAGATGAATGCAGCGATTCGAAGCAATGATGAAGATAATGAATAAACAAATGAATCATATAGCAAAGACTTTTCATGAATAATACTTTCAAGACAGGCATCAATAAGACTTGCATAAGAGTTACTCATAAAGCAATAAATTCAAAGTAAAGGTATTGAAGCAACACAAAGGAAGATATAAGTTTCAGTGGTTGCTTTCAACTTCAACATGTATATCTCATGGATAATTGTCAACACAAAGTAATATAACAAGTGCAATAGGTAAACATGTAAGAATCAATGCACACGAGTTGACACAAGTGTTTGCTTCTGGGATAGAAAGAATAGGCAAACTGACTCAACAATAAAGTAGAAGATAGGCCCTTCACAGAGGGAAGCATGGATTACTATATTTGTGCTGGAGCTTTTCATTTTGAAAACAAGAAACAATTTTGTCAATGGTAGTAATAAAGCATATGTGTTATGTATAAGACATCTTATAAGTTGCAAGCCTCATGCATAGTATACCAATAGTGCTCGCACCTTGTCCTAATTAGCTTGGATTAACACGGATTATCATTGCATAGCATATGTTTCAACCAAGTGTCACAAAGGGGTACCTCTATGCCGCTCTGTACAAAGGTCTAAGGAGAAAGCTCGCATTGGATTTATCGCTTTTGATTATTCTCAACTTAGACATCCATACCGGGACAACATAGACAACAGATAATGGACTCCTCTTTAATGCATAAGCATTCAACAACAATTAATTTTCTCATAAGAGATTGAGGATTATTGTCCAAACTGAAACTTCCACCATGAATCATGGCTTTAGTTAGCGGCCCAATGTTCTTCTCTAACAGTATGCATACTGAAACCATTTGATCATGAAAATCGCCCTTACTTCATACAAGACGAACATGCATAGCAACTCACATGATATTCAACAAAGGTAAAATAGTTGATGGCGTCCCCAGAAACATGGTTACCGCTCAACAAGCAACTTATTAAGAAATAAGACACATAAGTACATATTCTTCACCACAATAGTTTTTAAGGCTATTTTCCCATGAGCTATATATTGCAAAGACAAAGAATAGAAATTTAAAGGTAGCACTCAAGTAATTTACTTTGGAATGGCGGAGAAATACCATGTAGTAGGTAGGTATGGTGGACACAAATGGCATAGTATTTGGCTCAAGGATTTGGATGCATGAGAAGAATTCCTCTCAATACAAGGCTAGGCTAGCAAGGTTGTTTGAAGCAAACTCAAGTATAAAAGGTGCAGCAAAGCTCACATATGAACATATTGTAACTATTATAAGACTTTATATTGTCTCCTTGTTGTTCAAACACCTCAACCGAGAAAATATCTAGACTCTAGAGATCAATCATGCAAACCAAATTTTAACAAGCTCTATGTAGTTATTCATTAATGAGTACAAGGTACATGATGCAAGAGCTTAAACATGATCTATATGAGCACAAAAATTGCCAAGTATCACATTATTCAAGACATTAAACCATTTACCACATGCGGCATTTTCCGTCTCCAACCATATAACAATGAATGAAATAGTCCAACTTTCGCAATGAACATTAAAGATAAAGCTAAGAACATATGTGTTCATACGAAACAACGGAGCGTGTCTCTCTCCCAAACAAAGAATGCTAGGATCCGATTTTATTCAAACAAAAACAAAAACAAAAACAAACAGACGCTCCAAGTAAAGCACATAAGATGTGACGGAATAAAAATATAGTTTCACTAGAGGAACTCGATAAGTTGTCGATGAAGAAGGGATGCCTTGGGCATCCCCAAGCTTAGACGCTTGAGTCTTCTTAAAATATGCAGAGATGAACCACGGGGGCATCCCCAAGCTTTGATTTTTCACTCTTCTTGATCATATTGTATCATCCTCCTCTCTTGACCCTTGAAAACTTCCTCCACACCAAACTCAAAACAAACTCATTAGAGGGTCAGTGCATAATTCATATATTCAGAGGTGACATAATCATTATTAACACTTCGGACATTGCACAAAGCTACTGAAAGTTAATGGAACAAACAAATCCATCAAACATAGCAAAACAGGCAATGCGAAATAAAAGGCAGAATCTGTCAAAACAGAACAGTCCGTAAAGACGAATTTTAAAGAGGCACCAGACTTGCTCAGATGAAAATGTCCAAATTGAATGAAAGTTGCGTACATATCTGAGGATCATGCACGTAAATTGGCAGATTTTTTAAAATTTTCTACAGAGACTACTGCCCAAATGCGTGACGACAAGAAATATGTTCTGCGCAGCAATCCAAATCTAGTATTGACTTTACTATCAAAGACTTTACTTGGCACAACAATGCAATAAAATAAAGATAAGGAGAGGTTGCTACAGTAGTAACAACTTCTAAGACTCAAATATAAAATAAAAGTGCGAAGTAAAATAATGGGTTGTCTCCCATAAGCGCTTTTCTTTAACGCCTTTCAGCTAGGCGCGGAAAGTGTGTATCAAGTATTGTCAAGAGACGAAGCATCAACATCATAATTTGTTCTAATAATAGAATCATAAGGTAACTTCATTCTCTTTCTAGGGAAGTGTTCCATACCTTTCTTGAGAGGAAATTGATATTTAATATTACCTTCCTTCATATCAATGGTAGCACCAACGGTTCGAAGAAAAGGTCTTCCCAATATAATGGGACAAGATGCATTGCATTCAATATCCAAGACAACAAAATCAACGGGGACAAGGTTATTGTTAACCATAATATGAACATTATCAATCCTCCCCAAAGGTTTCTTTATAGCATTATCAGCAAGATTAACATCCAAATAACAATTTTTCAATGGTGGCAAGTCAAGCATATCATAAATCTTCTGAGGCATAACAGAAATACTTGCACCAAGATCACATAAAAAATGTGTTGCCTACCAAAACCCACCGGCGAGCAGCGACGGGCAACACGGAGAGCCGAGAGGCTCCTAGGACTGCTGGTGGATCCTGGTCCCTCGGGCAACGGCCCGCAATGCTCCGGCACACGTCCCGGCTGATGCAAGGGCGTGCCACCTGACCTATACCTGGTCAGGAAGGTGATGGATTGCTTCGATTAGTTTCCTGCATGGCAATCACGTAAACATTAAATACGAGCCCCGATCGGCTCTTAGGTTGCCTTGTGGATCGGCTCAAAGAGCTGATCGCCCCATGGTTCACGTTGGATTTACGATGACATGGGGATCCCGCTTTATCAATATCAAGTTAAACCAATCTACGACAGTCTAGGGTTTTCACCGCATAACCGGAACATCCTACGCGTAGTTGAGCCTAGCGAGATACGTAAGATGATGGAAAACCGAGTCCTAAAGAGGCCTAAAAACCAACATGAAGTTGATCCCCGGAACAATCCCTCTAGGGCTTAGTAAACCATACCTTACGCGCTACCGGATCGTTCAACCCGTTTGTAAGGCCTAACCATGCGGATATCAAACCAATCCTTGAAGTACAAGGAACAACTATAACGGATCAGATCTACTAAATAAAGAACAAGCAAGATGCTGCCCTTACACCCAAGATAGGTGTAAGGACATCTAGATATCGAGGGGCAGCGTAGCTAAACGAGCTTATCATGAAAATATCGACGTCAGCCCCAAAACATCTACGCTCGCCATCAAAAAGGCTTCAGCACGAGCAACACCAACAACGAATAAACTGATACTGCCTAGATCGCAAGATGCGATCTAGGCAGCATGTTGCTTACCCGGGAGAAACCCTCAAAACAAGGGGTGGCGATGCGCCTAGATTGGTTTGTTGTGAACGTGATCGTCCTCCTTTCTCAATAACCCTAGGTACATATTTATAGTCCGTAGACTTTCTATCTTGGGAATAAACCCAGCTGTGCACGACTAAACTCTATCTCTTAATTCTAAGCCTAAAACGTAATCTACCATAATATACAGATACATGGGCAATCTAGCCCAAACTTTCGCACAAGGCCGATTCAGAGACACTTTATACGCATGTCCTCTAAGCCCATCTTCGATCACGGCCCATCTCCTGCTCTGGCTAAATTCCGGTGATAACACATGCCCCCCTGGTTTTGGCAATGATAATTTCAAAACCACTCTGTTTTTTCTTCGTAGGGTCACGTCGTGGCAGAGCAGAACCGTCACAGTATCCTTTCATCATGATGCCTTGCCTTCTCAACTTCTCTGCACGATTTGACAGTTTTGGCACCACGTCCTCAGAAACCGCCGCAGCATTAAATCTCCACTATATCCTCTTTATTTAACCGCGTCGAGCAGTTCGCTTCTTCATCCCCCTGCTCTGTACTAACCATTGAGAAGCCCTCCTCTGCACCATGGACTCCTCCTCCTCTTCCTCCGCTTCATCGGCTCTCTCCTCCCTATCCTCTTCCTCTCGTGAGCCGACACCGGAGTGGGACTCGCTGGCGGTGCACGATATCCTCGCCCCAACGACGTGGGACAAGGAGGATCATGATTCCTCCGTCTGGTCCGAGGATGACAAGTCCTTGACCGACGAAGAAGACGACTTCCAGTTCCTCGTCGATGGGGAGCTGGAGGCGGAGAGCGAGGATGACCTCTTCTCCTGGGACGACTTCACCTCCTCCGACGAGGAGGAGGAAGAGGAGGATGACACCTCCTCCGACGAGTATCCGCCGGCGAAACGCTTCCGCGCCGGGTCGGACGACGACGACGAGGAGGAAGAAGCCCCTGCCGAGGGCTACGGTAGCAGCGACGAGGAGCTCGCCGGCAGCAGCACCGACGGCAGCCACGACGGCGACGACGAGGGCAGCGATGGCCCTTAGATAGGGACTACTAGCATAGGACTAGTAGTAGTAATCGGCTCTTCTTTTGTTCTTCCTTTCCTGAGCAATCGGCTCTTCTCTGTAAAAATCCCCTTTCAATCAATGAAGAAAATGTTTCTATGTCGATTTTGTTTTCATATCAATTTTGCCGATTGTCAAAGCAAGTCAACGCGCAAAGAGCCGAGGGCAGCGCATCGGCCTTTACCATAAAACGCGAGTAAGGCCAAATCAGTTGCCTATTCAAACGGTAACCTGCAACCCTTATCTGAAAGAGTAAACTCAGATCCCCAAATCGCCGCTCGAACAGATCCAACTTACGGCCACGCGAATCTCAGATCTCAATCGCGCGAGATTCAACACCGCAGCCGAATCCAATGGCGGAATCATCCAACGCCAACGCTACGGTCTCCGGCACCGAAGGTAATCCCTCAACCGCTCCCCGCTATCCGAGCATAGTGTTAGAATTAACGAAGAAACATCTGCATTAATGTCTCACTCCGTCATTAATTTTTAGGTATCGGATATTCGCTGCCGCATCCTTCTCTTCCAAATTCTCTCTGTCTTGGCCCTCGTTCTACCGAGAGTCCTGCCCATTTGATTTCATGCGAGGCCAATAGAATTCCCTTCGTGAACCAGAATTTAGATCTAACTTCTTGGGCCGACTGCTTACGAGCCTGGCCTAATCCTCCTGAAGATTGGGTTTCATGGTACAATAGAATATCCAAAACTCACCAAGCCACCTGGGAAACCACAGGAATAGCCGATGCTTTAGCTTTATCACTGTCTCCCCTTGAGAAACATGAAAACCTTCTGAAAACCATCGGCTACTTTTGGTCTGATGCTTTGAATTGCTTCATGTTTGGCCATGGCCCCATGACACCAACCCTACTAGACGTGGCCATGATCACTGGTCTAGACATTGCATCCCCGAGCCCCTCTGCTTTTATGCTGCCAAAGGTCCCTTTCAGACTCTCTTCCAAAACAGAGTGCACAAACTGGGGCGCTTATCTTCGACGCCACATGAAAAACAAAGGCCCTGTAACAGAAAGAACACACGGCCTTCCTGAATTTCTGGTTGGAACACTTCATATTCGGTGGCCCTTCACTTGCTCCAACCAAGAATTACCTTTCCTTGGCCTATGAACTTGCCAGAGGCACTCAGCTTGGCATCGGCAAACTGTTCCTTGGAGAGGTCTATCGATATCTCCAGCTAATGTCTGTTAAATTGTTTTCCCAAAAGACAGTCAAAACAGGAGGTCCCTGGTGGTTTATTCAGCTATGGGCTCAGCTGTACTTCCAAAACTAGATCCCAAACTTTCCACCTTTGGCCACCTGCTCCTTCCCAGATACTAATGGGAAGCAGATCCGATGCACTAGCTACGGCCAAGCTCTATATAGCCTTCCAGGCAGCAAATTGACCCTCAGGGAAGCATCAGAGTGGTTCAGAACTTTCTACCAAGGCCTGGACAATCCTCTCTTCTTTCCTTATACGGAGTCTGAAAATTTTGAAAATCCAGTCTCCTTCAGGCTAGACAGTTTTGCCGATGACGCCAACACTCGGCAATTGTATTCCATCATGATCCGTCCCTGCTTCCTTCCAGTTGGCATGAGCACCTCAAACAGGATCATCAAACCTGGTTATGAGTCTTATCAGCCGGTCGTAGCAGCCCGGTAGCTTGGTCTTGGGCAGGTATCTCCCCATTTCTTCCTCCACCACTTGACAGAGAGTAGAGCTGAGCTACCCGATGTCCTCACCGGTCAGAGGTGTTACTCTTTCTTTGATGCTCTAGACATCCCAGTTCCCCACAACCTCTCTTTTACCTCATCAACCGATTGTTTTGAGACCTGGTGGTCAATGTGGAAGACTCACGCCTTCCGGAGAGCTCTGGGACCATTGCTGAAACAACTTGATGCTGAATATGATATCCCTGCAGAACAGGTACCACTACTCACGAATTATCTTGAAGTGGCTTACAATGATTTCTTTTCTTTTACAACCTTGCTCTGTCTCCTTGCAGCAACAAGACGGTCCAGAACCTGTACATGATGACGGCTCCCCCTTCAAATTCCTCCCACCAGCTCCGGTGGTCCTCTTCTGCAAAAACTCACCACCCCTGAAAAAGGTTGTGATGCGGAGCCAGCCGATGACTCCAAAATCGGCTTCCAAGAGCAGAGTATCTTCTGGGCCAGCTGCCCCCGAGCCTCAGTCAAGGCGAGAACAACAGTGAGGAAAGTAGCTGCCAGGAAGACCTTGAAGCGCCAAAGCCCTACTCCAGCTCAAGAAAGTTTGCACGTAAGCTGATCCATGCCTTGGCTGATTTCATCTATCCCTCTAGGCTCCTGCAACATGCTTGTATTTCTTTTACATGCCTCTGCTGAAGAAAACTCCAGCGAGGAAACACAGTCCAGTCGAAGGGACTCGAGCTCGGGCAACTCTGGGAAAACCACCACGCAGAGCCAGCCAGACTTGCCACCATCGGCTTCCAAGAAAAGGTCAGCTCCTGAACCTGCTGCTTCCCAAGCTCCAATCAAAGCAGGGCAGGGCGGTCTACGCACAAAGAGCCGATGCATCAAGAGAGCTCGCAAGGAGCCGCAAACCTCTTCATTAAACCAGGAGATTTCGAATGTAATTACCCTCCATACTCTCATTGGCTCATATTTCATGCTAACCCATTGCTGTTCTCATCGGCTAACCACTTCCTTTGCAGACTGATGACACCTCTAGTGGGGAAGTCGAGGAGGTACTGGTGCCATCCGCCACCCTGGACCTAGCAACTCCTAAAAGTGTAGCTGACAAGGTTGCCAACTTGGCCAAGCCCACAGCAGAAACCCAAGAGCCGATCACCTCTTCATCGGCTGTTCCTCTGGTCTTAGGAGAGCTACACTCCCTTCCCTTAGCTCTACCCTTCTCTTTCGCTGTATACTGACGTTGTTCTTGTTGTTTGTCAGGGTTATGACCTCTCAAACTTGCTAACGTTCGACCCTGAATCCATCGAACCAGCTACTTCTAAAGTAAGTGAGGAGTCAGGACCCAACGCTACACATGGTCAACTCCAGCAGCTCAAGGCCCTGCTCTCCTCCTCAATTGAGACATTGGTTGAAGACCCGGAGGAAGTGAAGAGCATTCTTGAAGACATCCAGCCTCATCTCCCGGTGACGTTGCAGGTGAAGCTCTGGCCAGTTGTGACTCTGTCTGCCTACAGGTCAAGGGTGAAATTGGCTCATCAGAGAATCGACCTACGCCACGCCCAGCTTCCGTTGAAAGCCGATATCGCAGACAAGTGTCAGCGGCTTAATGAGAAAAAGGCAGCTTTGGACGCCAAAACTGACACCTCTGTCAGCACTGCTGAACTTGAGACCTTGCGAAAGGAGTTGGAGGACCTTGAAGAGAGGGTCCGGGCAACCAGACAGCTCATCCAAGATAAGGAAGCTCTTATTTCCCACTCCCACGAGGAAGCAGAAGGCCTCAAAGCTGAACTGAAGACTGATCTGGCCGAAATACGTGCCCTGAACCGGCAGCTGGTGACAGGCAAGGACGAAGACGATGAGGCCGAGATCGCCGAGGTGGATCGTGTTCGTGCTGACGCCCTTCATGCCCTTGAGGCATTCCTTCAGTAGAGCCTCTCTATGTAACCTGATAACTGCTCAATTGAGCTTGTACCTCTAGAGTCGATGGCTGTGCGTCGGCTTTTTAGTTCTAAAGTCGATGTCTATGCATCGGCTGTACTTGTATCCTGTTGTTTTGCACATATATATTTTTTATATTTTTTTTACTGGCCGATTTTGTGCATCGGCCCCATATTTCATTGTCCGTTATCCCATATTAGGTGCCCCCGAGCCGAATCTTTCAAGTAATTGAAGATATCGGCTCTCCAGTTATCCGATTCCAGGAACTGTACCTGAACATCGGCTCATCAGATACGGATATAACTTTGCTGATAAATGTTGGTCGTGGCTTATCCTCAGGACCAATGTCAATCTCTTCTAGCTCATCAGCCGATGTAAACCCATATCCTAGCTTCCCGTCGCCTGCTAGATCAATGCTGAACACAGGAAGAACGTATAATGAGGGTAAATTTGGCCGATTGCTGGAATCGGCCTCCTTTTTGATTGTATTGCTCAATGAAGGTTTACAACTTATTTGTGCTCCCCTACAGGAGGGAGTCTCCCGACTACGACTACGTGACATGCTTGAAGTGAGATCCTTGCTTTCTATTTTTGGGGCCGATCGCGGGATCGGCCTTGCCATGTACGTCGATGGATGTTGCTCTTGTTACTCGTCAGGCCGGTGGATAAGACCAGCCTCACCCCGTTTTTGTAACTTCGATGCGATCACAGCCGTCCAAATTAACTCCGAGAGAGCGGCTCTTGGTCTTCCGAGTCCCAAATATTCATGCCGGCTATTGAGACCTCGATCGAGTCATCTCGCATGCACGACTTCCACTTCATCTCCATCCCATTGTATCGTGCACTCGGTGCATTGTAGATGGAATGCAGTAGTTGGCGTGAATCCAATCCCTCCCTAGCAGGACAACGTAGGTGCTTTTGCTGTCGACGATGAAGAATGTTGTAGGGATGGTTTTTCGGCCTACGATTAGCTCCACGTTCAGAACGCCTTGTGTCTGTGATGCTTGGCCGTTGAAGTCGTTTAGTGTGACGTTGGTCTTGATCAGATCTGAGCTAGAGCGTCCCAAACGCCGTAGCATGGAATATGGCATTATATTGACTGCCGCTCTCGTGTCGACCAACATCTTGCCGACAGGCTGCCCATTGATATAACCTTTTAGGTACAGGGCCTTCATATGTTTGTAGCCCTTCTCTCGTGGCTTTTCAAATATAACTGGCCGTGGACCGCAGTCAAACTGTGCTATCGGCACTTCTTCGGTTCCTGACGAAACTCCGATGGAAGTATGAACACCATATTTGTACCAGCCGATGTACTCGCATCGGCTTTCACTTGCTTGGGGCGCCATTCTTTCTTCTGTGGACGACTCTCCTCGTCCAAAGTTTGCTGAATTTTCACGGCCAGATCGGGCCGCGCTTTCCTCAACGTATGCAGGTATTGCGCCTCGGCTTGCTCCAAGCTACGTAGCCGCTGAACCCTACGCTTTTGGGAGTGGCTGAGTCCATCAGGACACCACCTTGGTCGGTGATACTTATCCTCTTCTTCATCTTCTGACTCCTCAAAGTCTTCTTCTTGAGATGACTCAGCTTGTATGTTCTGAGGTGGGAGAGGCCCTAGACGCTTAAAAACTGAAACTTCTCCTGCGTCCCTCTTCCGCTGTCTACACTCCGGGCGGTTGTCGATTGTAGGCAATCGGCTCATTCCTGAATCCCAGTAGTGCTTGAAGAAAGGGCAGTCCCAGTGTCTATCCATGTCCTCCTGCTCTCTTGATCTCCCCTTAGCGCGGTGCTCATATCCTTCGTCGTTTCTATCATACCGACGATACCTTCCATTGTCTACGTCAGACCGACGATATCTTTCGTCTTCTCCGTCGTACCGCCGATGTCGGTCATACTGACGCTCATACTTGTTAAGGAGATGCGCGGAGAGTGGTCGTTGATATCGCACGCTTCTCACTTGTTCTTCGGTGAGGTACCGTCTATTGTTATATCGGGGCCGGTCGCGTGGACCGGCCTCCTCCTTTTCCTTGCCACGGGAGTGACCGCTTTCTTCTTTATCCTTGCCATGGTGGTGTACAGGCCCTGCCATGTTAACATCAAACGAGAAATCTAGCCGACGCCTCGCGGAATGATTGGGTTCCACCATGTTGACGCCAGGAAACGGATGTGTGTCCACTTTCATGGCAAACTGGCCAAAGATCAATCGGCCTTGTTCTATCGCCGTTTGGATCTGCCGACGAAACTCTTTGCAGTCTTGCTGGTGTGGGTGAACGAGTGATGCCACTTGCAGTACGGTCTCCCGTTCATTTCTTGCGCCGTAGGGATTTTATGGCCTTCGGGTAACTTCAGTTGTTTTTCCTTAAGCAGTAAATCAAATATCTGCTCAGCTTTGCTCACATCAAAGTCAAACCCTTTTGCAGGCCCTTGTGGTTTCACCCATTTGCAGGACACGGGAGCTGCCCCCCGAGCCCATTCAGCCACGGCTACTTCCAGGTCTTCTGCAGAATCCTCAGCTTCTCCCGTCTCGACTAGGCCTACCGGACGCTTAAACTTGTCCTGGTACAATTCAGGGTGGCGTTGCTCATACGATGTTAGTTTCTGGACCATGTGCGACAGTGAACTGTACTCTACTTGGAAAGCCAGATCCTTGATCGGCGTTGCGAGGCCCAATGCTGCCAGATCGACTGCTTCTTTCTTCGTTAAACGAACCGAATAACATCGGTTCCTGACAGTCCTGAAACGTTGAATGTATTCCGACACCGTTTCTCCCCGCTTCTGCCGCACCTGCGTTAGATCGGCAATGCCAGCCTCAGTAACTTCTGAGTGATATTGAACGTGAAACTGTTCTTCCAGTTGCTTCCACGTCCGGACTGAGTTTGGTGGCAACGAGGTGTACCACCCAAAGGCTGATCCCGTGAGAGATTGTGCAAAAAACCTTACACGTAACGGGTCTGATGCTGAAATCATGCCCAACTGTGCCAAATATCGGCTCACGTGCTCAATTGAGCTAGACCCTTCTGCTCCATTGAATTTTGAGAATTCAGGGAGCCGATACTTGGGTGGCAGCGGGATTAAATCATACTCGTCGGGGTACGGCTTGGAATAGCCGATTGTTTTCCTCTTCGGCAGGATGCCGAACTGGTCTCTCAAGATGGTACTGATTTGTTCCATGGTATGAGCTGCAGGGACCGAGCTCTCATGACTCGTTCCGGTGGCATATTTCGCTAGCCATGCCTGTTTATCGGCGTCCGCTCCGTAAATCCCTGCTCGGTGCAATATGGTTCGTGCGCGCCAAGGTATTGCAGTCCGGCATGTATGTGCACACGTATCCATGTGGGATCTCTTTAGGCGGCTCATACAGGAATTGGCAATCGCCAGGATCGCCTCCAACCTTGTAGACGACGTACGCCGGTGAACCCTGTGGCTCTGGAGCTGTAAGCGCGAATGGCAGCGGCGGTCCGGTCCGGAACGGTATTTCTCCCTGGTGAGTCCCTAGGGTAGGTCCTGACGGAGAGTACTGATGCTTCATGATTTCCTGAACCACGCGAACCGCAACGCGCTCAAAAGAGTTCACCAGGCTCTCAGAATGACGGTGTAGGGAATGAGCCACCATGTAATTAATTTCCCGGCGTAGAGCTCGGTGCGTTCTCTCGAAGAGGTAGACAGGTCTACCTCATCAAGAGCGCCTTCGGGTGAGAACCCTTTCCACCAAATGCCATGTGAACGGGTCTTCGCGAAGGAGCCGATGAGATCGGCTTCTAAGAGGGCTTTAATCTCATCATATTTCTTCTTGTGCTCCTCGAGCGGATCCGCGTACGTGGTCGGGTTCGTCCGCCACCTCATCCGCAGATTTTGACATAGTTGCTGCGGATATCGACGTAGTTGTTGTTGTAGAGCGTCCCACCGGGCGTGCCGAATGTGTTGCCTACCAAAACCCACCGGCGAGCAGCGACGGGCAACACGGAGAGCCGGGAGGCTCCCGGGACTCGGCCGGTGGATCCTGGTCCCTCGGGCAACGGCCCGCAATGCTCCGGCACACGTCCCGGCTGATGCAAGGCGTGCCACCTGACCTATACCTGGTCAGGAAGGTGATGGATTGCTTCGATTAGTTTCCTGCATGGCAAACACGTAAACATTAAATACGAGCCCCGATCGGCTCTTAGGTTGCCTTGTGGATCAGCTCAAAGAGCCGATCGCCCCATGGTTCACGTTGGATTTACGATGACATGGGGATCCCGCTTTATCAATATCAAGTTAAACCAATCTACGACAGTCTAGGGTTTTCACCGCATAACCGGAACATCCTACGCGTAGTTGAGCCTAGCGGATACGTAAGATGATGGAAAACCGAGTCCTAAAGAGGCCTAAAAACCAACATGAAGTTGATCCCCGGAACAATCCCTCTAGGGCTTAGTAAACCATACCTTACGCGCTACCGGATCGTTCAACCCGTTTGTAAGGCCTAACCATGCGGATATCAAACCAATCCTTGAAGTACAAGGAACAACTATAACGGATCAGATCTACTAAATAAAGAACAAGCAAGATCCTGCCCTTACACCCAAGATAGGTGTAAGGACAGCTAGATATCGAGGGGCAGCGTAGCTAAACGAGCTTATCATGAAAATATCGACGTCAGCCCCAAAACATCTACGATAAGGGTGTTGCTCGCCATCAAAAAGGTTTCAGCACGAGCAACACCAACAACGAATAAACTGATACTGCCTAGATCGCAAGATGCGATCTAGGCAGCATGTTGCTTACCCGGGAGAAACCCTCGAAACAAGGGGTGGCGATGCGCCTAGATTGGTTTGTTGTGAACGTGATTGTTGTTTATTTCATAAACCCTAGATACATATTTATAGTCCGTAGACTTTCTAACGTGGGAATAATCCCAACCGTGCACGAGCCAAACTCTATCTACCTGACACGTATCCTACTATATTACAAATACACGGGCAAACTAGCCCAAACTTTGTATACAAGGCCGATTCATGTATTTCTTCCATATGTATTCTTCAAGCCCATCTTTAATCGCGACCCACCTCTGATCCGGTCAAATTCTGGTGATAACAGAGCCGCACCCCCAGATCATGGCCATGCCGCCGCCACCATCACCGGCCGACCGGCGAGGGGTGATACGTCTCCGATGTATCGATAATTTCTTATGTTCCATGCCACATTATTGATGATATCTACATGTTTTATGCATACTTTATGTCATTATTATGCGTTTTCCGGAACTAACCTATTGACGAGATGCCGAAGGGCCGGTCCTCGTTTTCTGCTGTTTTTGGTTCCGTAAATCCTAGTAAGGAAATATTCTCGGAATCGGACGAAATCAAGGCCCAAGCATCCTATTTTTCCACGAAGCTTCCGAACACCCGAGAGTCGCCGGAGGAGGGCCACTCGGGCCCCTGGATGACAGAGGCGGCGCGGCCTAGGGGGCGCCCCCTAGTGTGTCACCGCCTCGTCGCCTCTCCGACTCCGCCTCTTCGCCTATAAAAAGGTCCCCGACCTAAAACCTCGATACGAAAAAGCCACGGTACGAGAAACCTTCCGGAGCCGCCGCCATCGCGAAGCCAAGATCCGGGGGACAGGGAGTCTCCGTTTCGGCACGTCGCCGGGACGGGGAAGTGCCCCGGAAGGCTTCTCCATCGACACCACCGCCATCTTCATCAACGCCGCTGTCTCCCATGAGGAGGGAGTAGTTCTCCATCGAGGCTCGGGGCTGTACCGGTAGCTATGTGGTTCATCTCTCTCCTATGTACTTCAATACAATAATCTCATGAGCTGCCTTACATGATTGAGATTCATATGATGATGCTTGTAATCTAGATGTCATTATGCTAGTCAAGTGGATTTTAATTATGTGATCTCCGGAGACTCCTTGTCCCACGTGTGTAAAGGTGACAGTGTGTGCACCGTGTGGGTCTCTTAGGCTATATTTCACAGAATACTTATTCACTGTTATGAATGGCATAGTGAAGTGCTTATTTATATCTCTTTATGATTGCAATGTGTTTTGTATCACAATTTATCTGTGTGCTACTCTAGTGATGTTATTAAAGTAGTTTATTCCTCCCGCACGGTGTAATGGTGACAGTGTGTGCATCGTGTAGTACTTGGCGTAGGCTATGATTGTGATCTCTTGTAGATTATGAAGTTAACTATTGCTATGATGGTATTGATGTGATCTATGCCTCCTTTCGTAGCGTGAAGGTGACAGTGTGCATGCTATGTTAGTACTTGGTTTGGTTATGTTGATCTGTCATGCACTCTAAGGTTATTTAAACATGAACATCGAATATTGTGGAGCTTGTTAACTCCGGCATTGAGGGTTCGTGTAATCCTACACGCTTAGTGGTGTTCATCATCCAACAAGAGGGTGTAGAGTCTAGCATCTATCTATTTATTCTGTTATGTGATCAATGTTGAGAGTGTTCACTAGTGAAAGTATGATCCCTAGGCCTTGTTCCTAAATATCGCTATCGCTGCTTGTTTACCGTTTTACCGCATCCGTACTTCCTGCAATATTACCACCATCAACCACACGCCAGCAAGCACTTTTCTGGCGCCGTTACTACTGCTCATACTTATTCATACCACCTGTATTTCACTATCTCTTCGCCGAACTAGTGCACCTATTAGGTGTGTTGGGAACACAAGAGACTTCTTGCTTTGTGGTTGCAGGGTTGCATGAGAGGGATATCTTTGACCTCTTCCTCCCTGAGATCGATAAACCTTGGGCGATCCACTTAAGGGAAACTTGCTGTTGTTCTACAAACCTCTGCTCTTGGAGGCCCAACACTGTCTACAAGAATAGAAGCTCCCGTAGACATCAAGGGGCCGCGCCGCCACCGCCCTCCACGGCCCGGGGCCATCCCCCCGTGCGGAGGCTAGCCTCCATCCGCCGTACGGAGGGATCACACAAGGAGCCCCGCCGCCCCCTTCACCGGCCGCGCCCGGCTTCGCCGGCGACGGCCTCCGGGGACGACGAGGAGGGCGGGAGAGGGAGGGTAGGACGGCGGCGGCGGCTAGGGTTTTCCGCCCCAGGTCGCCCAGGAGGGGGACGACCCGAGTGGTCTACGGCAATGTTGAGGGGTTTTAGTAGCGGACGAGGGCTTGAAGTAGTGTGGCCGCTAGTGCTAGGTCATAGTGTTACCGAGAACAATTGAGGTACTGGATTTCTGGAGAAATCACCTAGCCTTCCTTTTATTTTACAATCATCTAGCTACTTTCCACACAAAGGCGAAATGCATACTTCGCAGAAATATGAAAATAAGTGTTCAAAAGTTAGAAAAAAGACCCACGCATATATGTATGCGGTAGAAACTTACTCTTGTAATTTTCTTTACAATAAGTCGTGATCATTTGCAAAACAGTGCAAGAATCACAAGACCAAAAATTGTCGTGTAAGTTTCAAAATTTGGAACTTGGTATGGACCTTGAATCATTTTGTGATTTTTTTGTACCGATCAGTAATGACTATATTCAGCTTTCAAATTTCAGATATTTGTATCCATTCTCAACATGTATTAATTTTTTTAATCTCTTGAAACTTAGAAATATGATATACATGGTGCTTAAAGCTAAAGGCAACTTCAGAAGTACTCTCTGCGTTCTTAGTTCAAAATTAGACTAAAAGTAGGACAAAAGTTATGGAATCCAGGGATTTTAGTACACATATACACCGGTGAATGATGACATGTAGTTGGTGAATTTGGAAATGCCACTTGATCGATGACAAGAATGATTTGGGGATTCCTTCAAATAAATCTATTCGTGGATTAGTGTGCATGATATCTAATGTACAATTAGTCCCCGATGGAGCTGCTAAAGAAATGCATTGTGAGACAAGTGCAATTAACACCATGATTACATACATTGAGGTATACATTTACATGGGATTTTCTGCACCAGTAAACGCGATTAACAGACGTACAAACATTTTACACGCATATACTCTTCGTTTGATCGGCCTCGTTTGGTTGTCGATTTTGATCGGATCCAATTCATTCCTTCCCTTTCACCATGGGATGGGAATTAACTCGCGCAGCAGAAGGTTGAACTAATTAAGGTGGCGCTCAGAGTCGCAGCTGATCGGCGATGGTGACGCATGGTTGATGGATGGATGGCTCGATCACCGCCCCTTCATGTCGGCGAGCTGCGCGAAGAGTTCGTTGGCGGAGGTGGTGGAGGCGTCGGGCACGGTGTGGACGCCGGTGCTGGCCGACGAGGTGGTGACAATGGATGCGTCCGGGTCATCCCCGTCGGTGCCGTCCGCAGCGCCCTCGGGCGGATTGGCCTCCTGCATCTGCAGCGCGTACTCGAGGTTCCAGAGCACGTCGCCCATGGAGATACGGTCGCTGCCGAACTCCGCGAGGCACTTCTCGGCGGTCTCGGCGAACTTGGCGAGCGACTCCGGGTTGACCTTGCCGACGAGCTTGGGGTCCATGATCTTCTCGATGAGCCCCTTCCGCTTCCACTGCATGCCCCACTCGGCGAGGCTGACCTGCTCCCGCGGCAGCTGCGGGTCGATGGGCGCCCGCGCGCACAGCGTCTCGAGGAGCACGACGCCGAACGAGTACACGTCGGACTTGTCCGTCAGCTGCTGGCACCGGAAGTACTCCGGGTCCAGGTACCCGAAGCTTCCCTTGACGGCGGTGCTGACGTGGAGCTGGTTCATGCCGGGCCCGTCCTTGGAGAGGCCGAAGTCGGCGACCTTGGCCACGAAGTTCTCGTCGAGGAGGATGTTGGTGGTCTTGACGTCCCGGTGGATGATCCCCTGCGCCGTGCCGGTGTGGAGATAGTGGAGACCCTGGCGGCGCCGATGCAGATCTCCAGCCTCTGCTTCCACGACAGTGGCGGCAAGGTCGGCGCTGCCGCCGTAGACGTGGTCGCGGAAGGGCCCGTTGTGCATGTACTCGTACACCAGGATCATCTCCTCGTTCTCGTCGCAGTAGCCGATGAGTGAGACCAGGTGCCGGTGCCGGAGCTTGGACAGCATCTGGATCTCCGTGTTGAACTCGTTGATGCCCTGCTCCGACTGCGGGTTACCGCGCTTGATGGCCACCTTGGTGCCGTCATCGATCACCCCGACGTACACGTTCCCGAACCCGCCCACGCCGATGATGGCACTGTCGTCGAAGTTCTTGGTCGCCTCCTGCATCTCCGCGAAGGAGAAGAAGCGGCCGAGCCCCGTGGTGGAGGAGAAGGTGTAGCCGCTCTTGGACCCCTTGCCGTTGGTGAAGGACTGCCCCGTGTGGATCGGCAGCAGCCACGATGAGAAGCTGTTCCGGCGCTCCCAGTCCTGGGGACGCTTGTACCACTTCATCACCATGGCGCCCAGGCCGGCGAAGGCACCGAACATCATGGCGAACCCGACGGCGGCAACCACCTTGCGGGTGCCGCTGCCATCGTCGGCCTGCCGGCCGTCCACGCCGAACTCGCCGTCGAGGCTGCCCACCGAGTTGCTCATCTTGAGAACCTCGACGCCGTTGAGCAGCGCGTCGATGCGGCCTGTGTCCTCCCCCATCGGCCCGATCTGGATGCTCAGCTGGTCTGCGCCGATGGACGAGTTCACCACGAAGTCTTTGTAGTAGGGCGCCGCCAGCTCACCGGTGATGGTGGAGAGGTCGAGGCCGGAGATGGCCTTTCGCCCGTTGATGTACACGTTGAAGTAGAGGTCGTTGGTGGATTTGCTGATGATGTCGGCGAAGAAGAGGCGGACGAAGTAGCCGAACGCCGGGTCCACGCCCATCTTCCACGTGACGTTGAAGTTGGCGTTCTGGACGCCGGACTCGGCCATATGGGCGGCGCTCGCGTACACCAGCGTCGGCGCGATGAGTTTGGACGCCGGGTACGTGTCCGGGTACTTGATCGTGCTCGGCGGCACCGACACGTCCTGCGCCGCGTCCTTGGGCTGCACGTACGGCCCGTCGTTGTCCCACTGCCGCCCCAGCGTGTCGTTCACGGGGCCGATGGACGGGCCACCGACGTTGAGACGGTACACCATCTGGTACGCCGCCTCCGAGAGCCCGCTCGTCTCGGCCAGCGGCGAGACCGTGAGGGCCGTGTCGGTGATGAGCTCGTCGGGGGCGTTGACCACCTCGATGGCGTTGATGAACGCCGCCGAGCTTGTCATCGGGGTGAACTTGAGGTCGAGCTTGTTCTCTGTGGCGTTCACGAGGTACTCCTTCATGACCGGCTTAGCGTCGGCCGTGAAGCTGTGGAGCAGGACGTTGGTGTCGGTTTCCACGGAGAAGGTCGCCTTGGAGAGGTCGAAGTCCCCGTTCTTGAGAGGGAAGAAGTATAGCCTGATGAAGTGCCAGCCGGGCACGGTGAGCGGGAAGCTGTACACGGCCTCCTCCTTGAAGATCCGCGCGGTGCGGTACACGGGCGACGGCACGTCGGCCTTGTCGTCGGCAACCTTGATGGCGTCCTTGGCGGAGAGCAGCTGGTTGGACTGCGCGTCGGTCTTGAACGCCTTGCCGTCCTTGGTGTCCACGTCGGCTGTGCCGCCGCAGTCGACGTAGAAGGCGTCCTTGGGCGTGAACTTGGACGGCAGCGTCGACGGGTTGCCGGCGCCGTTGTCCGTGACCGGCCGCCCCTGCCCCGACACGGCCGTCAGCGCCGCTAGCGCGGCCAGCAGCGCCAGCGGGAGCGCCCCGCGGCGCAGCATCTTGAATGGGTATCTACTTTTGTGTCTACACTGCCGCCACGCAGCTGCGTGCTCTACCGTCTACTACGTAATCGTGGTCGCCGCCGCCGCCGCCTCGACGCACACCGCCGGGCAATGAGGAGATCGTTGCTGCTCTTTGATTTCGTTTAGGGCGGCGGGCGATGGAGGTTAAGGTGGCGGAGCAAGCTGAGGGTGGCGCCCTCTCGCCCTCTCTCTGGTTGGGCGGAGCCAATCGGAGGAGGGAGAGGGAAGGGGGCGGGGGAGACTTGAGGGGGAGGGAGAAATGGGCGGGTTATGCATGCATGGAGCATGCCAAGTTTAAGCCCCCACCGTTCCTCTGCGCTATATTTGGGGGCTCCTCTATCATGCCAAGTTTAAGCAATTCTGCGGCTGCACCTGCCTATTACTGGACCTTGTGGTTGTTGGTGCTGGACGATCGATGGTGAATATAATTGGGCACGCATGCATGCTGTGCATCAGATCAAATAACAAGATTACCAAGAATCTACAAGACAATGATTCTGCTATAAAAAATGACGATCATTCGAAGAGGAGAGGATTGAGCAAATATTTGTATACAACAATTGTAGAATTTAATCGTATAGAAAATTTTCCCGCGATGTTTGTTTGATTTGTAGAATTGATTGCATAGAACTTTTTCTAAGCAATTCTTTGTGAAAACTAACATCATCTTATGCCTCTTTTAAAGAGTTTTTTGGGGTTTCCTGTGATGGAATCAAACAAATTTTAGTTCATATAAATATCCCTGTAGCATTGTAGTGGGCATGCAATTGTAATCCTGTGTTCATGTTCCTAAGTTTTTCTTATCATGTAAATCAAATAGATAATATATAGCTTAGGGTTCCCGAGTGATTTTTAAAGAAAATACAATATTTTAGGGTAACTTGATTTATAAGCAAATCTCAGGATTAAGATAACTTGACACGATTATTTAATAAGGACGCACCTAATTAAGCCTCATGCGACTGATATTTAATTAGATCTCAATCGCGACCCATCTACCAATGGCTACGTTTCCATCCGCCTAACTTTCACGTGTGTAGTTCTAGCAATGAAATGATTCTACAATGGCGTGGGTCTCCCTGTCTTATCCAATGGTTAAGACTGCTCCAAGATTTGTGTCTATCATTTTAAGTCAACAACCTTGACATTGTACAATTCTTGCCCCTATAGTGACGAAGTTGTTCGCCCCCTCCCTGACCATGTTTTGTCTCACACATTCTCCCCGATCAGCCCACCGCCTCCATCTCCAACCTCACCCACCGGCCTCCATTCCCCGTTCCTTGGAAGTTGGCACCAAGCAAGCTGCCTCAGCCGGCAACCCATTCTGGCCGAGCCGAAGCCCCTTCCACGGTGCTAGGCTGTCCGACGAGGACCCCCGGGTGGCTCCAATCTGGATCCGTGTGGAGCCGATTGTTGCATATGTGCCCTAGAGGCAAATAAATAAAGAATTTTATATTGTCATATTTGTATGTTCATAATAAGTTTTATGCCATGGTATAACTGTACATTAAGCGAAAACAATAATGTACAAAACATTGTCCCTAGCAAAATAATTCATTGATTAATAGATGATCAAGGTTTTCTGATCATGGACAACATCGTCAATTTAAAATGGAGTCTTGTTGTTGGATGAATTATATGATGGACTCACACCCATATAAATTATTGCAATGTGATTCAGTCACAAAGTTAAGCATTACGAGACTAATTAAAAGAAATGTTGTGACCTAATCCTTAGACCGTGAGGCCATATCTAATGAATGCCACCAGTGGTTTCTTAGACATCATCAACTGCCACATCGTAACAGGGTGGTCAGAAAGGTGCTACTCAGGTACTCCAAAGGGATGCGTTGAGGTGTATGTGTCAATAGCGGGATTTTTCCATCCGTGTGACGGATAGATACTCAGGGCCC
Organism: Lolium rigidum; assembly: GCF_022539505.1. Lineage (NCBI taxonomy): Eukaryota > Viridiplantae > Streptophyta > Magnoliopsida > Poales > Poaceae > Lolium > Lolium rigidum. Next base: position 3,265,461 of record NC_061508.1, on the reverse strand, counting down.
AGTCGGTGATATTATATCAACGAACCTTGCAAGTGTGTGACTAGATCACTAACATAGGCATCCCCAATAGGCCTGCCGAAGATGGTACCCGGGGTTTACTGAAGGCCCACGACCCGAAGTTTATGAAGCCCGGAAGTCCAATTGAAGAGATAGTTTGGAAAGATAGAGTTGTATTAGGAATAATGACTTGTAACTATTACGGGACGAACTCAAAGAGTCTCCCGGTTTCTGTAACTTGTACATCACGAAACCTTTGGCTCCGCCTCCTACATAAGGGGGAGTCGAAGGACAAAGAGAGGATCGATTCCATTGTCAACACAACCCTAGTTTTCTAGTAGTCGAGTACTTTTCCGGCTGAACCTTCGAGATCTACTTGCCCTCTACTTCCAACTAAACCCTAGTCTACAATCCGTAGGCATTGACAAGTTAATACCTTGTCAGTCACGAGGATGTGATATCACGGGAACGAGTTGAATATGTTTGTCGGTACCGAGATCAAACTAGGTACAGAGGATACCTAAGATCAAGTCTCAGACAAACTGAGTATCGTCTGACAAAGGGAATAAGACTCGATGTTGAGGTTCAAGCGATAAAGATAATTTGTGGAAAGCGTAGGGATCGTTATGGTTTTCTAGAACCCCCTCATGGTCATTGATATGAGAGATGTATCGATCATGTCTACGTATTCCCGAATCCGTAGGGTGGCACATTTAAGGGTATACGACATTTAGAGATTGATTCGGGATCATTGGAAAAATAAGAGAGGACATCGAATTCTTGGGAGAGGTATCGAAATAAGTTCGAAGTCTATGAATTGTTCGGAGACTTAATAATATGTTTTATTATTTAATTGGTTGAATTAAATATTAAAAATATAAAAAATAGGGAAACCCCTAAATAGGCCAAAATTGGGTAGCCCATGAGGGGCCCGACCAAACCCCTCAAGGGAAGGGCGGGCCGACAGTCCATGGTGGGCCTTTAGTGGCCCCACCTCCTCTCCCTCCCTCCTATATATATAAGAGAGGAGCGCGACACCTCATTCATCCCATTGGCTTTTGGCTTCTCCCCTCTCTCCCTTACGTGTGTGTTCCCAAATTTGGAACACGCATCCAAGGTGAGACCTCTCTACCATACGCATGTTGTCGTCATTGCTTTGGTATCTCAGACTCTGAATTTTCTTCTTCCACTGCTTCGCTAGACCGGAGCCTGGGGACGTCTTTACATTGTACGTGCGTAGAACCGTGGAGATGCGACACTTGGAACACTTCGATCGCCGGTACTTCTACTCGATCTTGAGATCGGCGTCGCTGTACATCTTCACCAACAACATTCGTTCGGAACTTAACGCTTTCGGTCTTCGAGGGCATGAACACCGAATCCCTCGGTTGCTTTACATTTACATCTGCATAGAATAGATCTTGGCTATATTAATTTTTTGTTTTCTGCTATGGAACCCGTTCTATGTGTAGTTGTGTTAGAGCAAAGAGAGATATGTGGGCATTGATTCTATAATTGTAACCTTACTCATGTGCACTCTTTTGTATTGCAACATTGTTTGAATTAAGTGGCCCAGACCAATCTCACGCGTACACTTACGTGAAACTGGTTCCGCACTTGACATATGGTTTGTACCATAAGCGGCTAGTGTGGTGTCTGTCTCTCTTACTTTAGCGATACGATATTTGCAATAGAGGGCCCTGAACAAGGGATTGAAAGCGACAACTAGTAAATCAATGTTGTGGTTCTGAAGTCCGTAGGTAATGAACGGTTCTTCCGCGACAATCCTAAAAGCCAAGAAAAACATGCAAAAGATAAAAGTAGAGGCTTGTATCTTTGTTTTACTGAGGGCACATGATATGGTATGCCTCCAGTAACATCACCAAGGTCCACGACGCCTCCATGTCGGTAGCTTCGAACGAGTATCATACAATGCGCGATGCCGACGCTAGCTTCGCCGGAGTGTTGTAAACCGCCACGCCAAAATGCAGCGTTGAAGTCATCCGTTTGCGAGATGCGCTAAAATGTTGCGTCCGAAAAAACATTTTCACACAATTGCATACCTAATAGATCAAACACAATGTAAAAATAAACTGAAAATACAATTCTATTGCAAAGTTGAATCCACATTTGCTACAACCAAATTTAATTAAAAACTAGACTATACTACTCAGAATCCTAGTCGAAGTCGGAGGAGCCTGGTGTTGTCGACGACGATAGGGTCGACGTCCACTCGAAGGACGAGGAAGAGTTGAGCGATGATCGTTCACGGGCCGGCGCCATTTTTCTTCTCCTTTTCTTTCCTCGCGGTGTTCTCCTTCCTCTCCTTCTTCCTCGCCGCCTACTTTGCCCTCCTCTCCTCCCGGTTCGCCTTTTTCGCCGCCTTGGCCTCTTCCTTCTCGGTGTAGATGGCTTTCATCGCGGCGACGTCCTCCAGGAACTGGCGCGCCCACTTGAGGCGCATGCGCTCGTCACGCTCCGCGATGACGAGGTGCTTCTCGAGCTCGCGCTGCCTTGCCTCGCGCGTGACAAGCCGGCGGCGCGAGGGCTTCCGCCCGCGCCTCGTCCGAACGTCGTCGAAGTTCATCGAGCGGCGGGAGCTGCACGGCGCCGGGCGGCCGCGTCGTACGCATGCGCCGCCTTGTGCGCTGTCTCGAGCGTCCCGAGCCCGATGCGCTCGGACGCCGTAGTAGCCGGGCTCGAGCGGTGGCGGGAGGTTGAGCGCGAGATGGAGCCGAGGTGGAGGGCGGCGAAGCGACGCGCGGATGAAAGTTCCTGGCGGTTGGGTGCGCTCGCCGCATGCACCGCTTCAGCTTTGGCGTGGCAGGATAGTTAGCGTTTTCACTCGTTCGTTGTTGGAGGTTCGCATCTCCGCTCCTGCGCTACGTTTCGACGATTAATTTAGCGCATGCGTGTGTATTTTGACACGTCTGTTGGAGATGCTCTTACGAATATATGCGTGTACTCACAATATAAACATGTAAAGGCATACACACTTGTACACTGCAAAAACTATAAAATACCCGGAAAACGTACTACCAGCGTTTGTTTTCGATTCGATCACTTGACGGCATCATCAACACACCTAGTCACCCTACGAATACGTTCTCAACATGTGCACTAGAATTGATCATCATCTAAAGCAAAGCCCTACGACGCGCGGTCCAGCCTAGTATAGTAGCCAAAAAAAAAAAAAAAAACAATTCGTGCTAGTCAAACTCAAGCAGCCCGCTGCTCCTCTTGGCTGGCCCCACCTCTCATTGCAAAGCAAAACTCCAAAAAGCAAGGCTTCGCTTCGTGTAGCCTTGTTTGCGTGCGCGGAGCAGATATGTTTGTGCACCAATCATGTGCAGTGTGTCCGAGAAAGAGGGGGAGAGAAGCTTCGCCAGTTGCTGATTCACCGGCCAACGAACCCGCGCGTGGCCGACATGTGGGGACAGGGGATCCGGGCCCGCACGTCAGTTGCTGGTGGTGGGGTGTACGTACAATTGCCTTGTCTGGAAGGAAATCTCCCGTATCCTCTACGCACCAACTCGGCCAGCCGTAAAGCGTGCCGTGCCACTGGCGTGTGGGGCCGGGTAATCAAACGTGGGCCCACAAACGCGCGTCCCGCGTGCGCGCAGCCCATCGAAGCGCCAGCCACCCACTGACAGTCCGGCCCGGGTGCGCGTAGCGGGGAGCCGACCTCACGCGTCCCCACCACCCAGCCAACCAGGAGCGTCCACGTGTGTCGGATCCAGATCCGACGGCTGAGAGTGAGCAGGTGGGCCCCGCGCGACCGGCCAGGCAGGCCGGGCGACGGGCTGGCACCGGTCGCCCCCCGCGAATCTATTTAATCCGGCCCGCCTCGCTCGCTCGCCGGCGACGCCGCCGCCCGCCCGCCCGCCCGCACAACACAGCGGGAGAAGAGGAAGAGAATCGCCGTAGACAACAATACTGTAATAATAACTAGAACAAAACCTGAAGCACGAGACCGGAGGAGCAGCAGGAAGAGGAAGCGGCCGAACCAGCACAAAATCTGAAGCACGGAACGGAACGGAGCTCGCTCGGTCGCGCGCGAGGTGAGGATTTCCCTGTTCGCTCGATTCGTAGGTAGATTGGGTTCGATTGCGCGGACGCCCACGGCGAAACAATCTGCTGTTTCTTTTTCTGGGACTTTGCGTTGGGGCGGGGAACGGGGGGGATTCTTCCCGATTGCCCCCAATGCGGCGCTGGGATTCTGGGAGAGGAAATTCCGGCTCCCGCGGTAGAAATCCGGGGCCTTGGGTGGGGGTGTACTGAAGGAATCGTGTTCTCACTGGATCTTGAGAGGGCCGTGGTTCATAGGCGTCGTATAAATGATTAGCGCTGCTGGAGCGGGGCATGGCTGCTTTTTTACGAGTTTTATCTCTTTCTTTCTAATCTTGCCCGGTTCTTCGATTTTCTTGCTTGCTTTAGTCGTGGGTTTACTGTGGACTTCAGCGACAGTGCTGTCCTAGTGTATTTAACTGCACATCATGGTTTGCGGGCTGAAGGATGAACCATCAGGAAAACGTAATCACCTCTAAGAACGCCGCAACGGAAGTTAACGCTCTCAAGTGTCCAAATGGTTCCGGCAGAACATGCCGTCTTTCTGTGTTGCTGTACAAAACATGTCTTTTTTCTTCTACATTTGTTTGATTCTTGGCGATGCAATTTTATTCAGTCATTAGATTGGTCTTCTCTCCCAATTGCTCGGGTCAGGCAAATGCAAGTCCTGTTCTAGTTAGATGGGAACAAGTTATTAGCTTTCTTGGTCGAGTTGTAGCGCTGCAGAGTCTGTACCTGGATGGTCTGTACAAATTGGCAGGTGTTCAAGCTAGATCGTATCTCTTCTAACTGAATCTGGTGTTTTTTGTGTTCTAGTTGGCTGGCTGGCTGGGTGCTTCTATTTTCTTGCTTGCTTCGGTCGTTGGTTTACCGTGGACTCTAGCGAAAGGTCCATCCTATGGTGTGAGGCAATGCTGCTTTCTGCTAATTAGGTTGCCCTGCTTCTGATTTTGTCGACACATTTAGCTCTAATCTCTACGCTTTGTGACTGAATCCCGTTTAAGATGAACCAAGTTTCCCACTACCTGGGCAGTTTCGAAATAAAGAAACCGATTATTGCTTGTCCTAGTGTATTTAGCTGTACATCATGATTTGCCGACTGCATGATGATGAACCATCAGAAAAACGTAATCACCTCTAAGAACGCCGCAACGGAAAGTTAACGCAAATGGTTCCTGCAGAACATGCTCCTTTCTGATTAGTGTATAAAACATATCTCTTTTTGTTACATTTGTTAATTTTATCTATTCATTAGATTGGCATTCTCTCCCAATTGCTTGGGTCAGGCAAGTCTATTGATTGTGTCCTGGTCTAGTTAGATGGCGAACCAGTTATTAGCTTTCTTGCTGGAGTTATAGCGCTGCATAATCTGTACCTGGATACTCCATACAAATTGGCAGGTGATCAAGCTAGATTGTATCTCTTCTAACTGAGTGGTGTTTCTTTTGTTCTGGTGGTTACCTTCTGTCTATGTTTGTTTATTGTTTCGTTTGTGATCTGTTGCGAGCTTGCATGAGAAGAGACTTTGCTGAACTTCATATGTTCAGCTCTCTTTTCTTGCGCTCTCCGTTTGCCTGGATGAATAGAAAGCTGAGCTCTCTTTGTCCATTGCTGGGTTTTGTTGTATCTGTGCCCTAGTTTGTAATTCAGATGAATTAGTTTGTCTTTGACAACTTCTCTTGCCTCGTTTACTCTCTATTTGTGTTCTTTCAGATAAATTATTGACATAGCTCTTGGAACTTCAAGTCTATGTACTTCAACTGTAAATTGGTTCAAAACATGTTTTTGTTGTTGGCTATTTTTGATCTCTAGTCTCCCAAAGAAACGAGTCTACTCCTAATTTTGAGACTTAGAAGTTAGTAACTTAGAAATTGTCAGTTCACAAGCTCATTGGCTCATAAATATTGTGGTGACTGTTTCCTTGATGGCTTCAAAGTCTTACTGATAATTACACTTTACATTTTCCAGCGAAAATATTTGAAGATCCTTGGTAGTTTCCACTGACGTTCTTTCCCATCAAGCAAGATTCATCAAGGTGATGGTTCAGTCTCAACCCTGCTGACCTCCATGTCCGGGGCTCCACGCTCCAACCTTGGACTAGTTCCCAGGGATATGAATGGTAGCCTTCCAGTTAGTACTACGAATTCCTCTGGGCCGAGTATCGGTGTTAGCTCTTTGGTGACCGATGGCAACTCATCACTTTCCGGAGGTGCCCACTTTCAGCAAAGTACAAGCATGAATGCTGATTCATTCATGCGCCTTCCTGCCTCCCCGATGTCGTTTTCGTCCAATAACATCTCTGGCTCTTCAGTCATCGATGGCTCCATCATGCAGCAAAGTCCACCTCAAGAGCAGATGCAGAAGCGGAGATCATCTAGTGTAACATCTCAACCTGTGATTGGTCCTGCTGCCGCATTTCATGCTCATGCTCAGAAGAAGCCAAGAGTTGATATTCGGCAAGATGATATTCTCCAACACCAGTTGATTCAACAGCTGCTCCAAGGCCAGAGCTCTCTTCAGCTCCAGGGCCAACATAACCCACAGCTGCAAGCCTTGCTCCGGCAACAAAAACTGCTACAATATCAGCAACAGCAGCAACATCAGTTGTCGCAGCAATTTCCTCAGCTTCAGCAATCTCAAGTTGCCATACCTCTGCAGCCACAGTTGAGGCCGCCGCTAGCACAGCCGGCAATGCAGCTAGCTGGACCTGTTAGGACTCCCGTCGAGAGCGGGCTTTGTTCTCGAAGGTTAATGCAGTATTTATATCACAAGCGTTACCGGCCAGAGGTGAGTTTCTGCATTTTATAATTTATTACGACATAAACTTCACTGAAAGTACAATTTACTCAAATATTTTCTTGTAGAATAATCCCATAACATACTGGAGGAAGCTTATTGATGAATATTTTTCCCCACGAGCAAGAGAAAGATGGTGTGTGTCATCATATGACAAGAGAGGGAATACTTCAGCTGCTATTCCGCAGATTTCTCAGGTTAGCTAACTGTTCATATTTAAAATCATGTTAAATAGATTCCAAAAAATATTGTAAACCATCTCCTTAAAGTTCTGCTATGTTGTTAATTATATCTTTGATGGCAGTGAGAAACACAATTTGTATGAGTAGGTTCTGGAGGAAATATTTGTCATTGTAGCCTGCGATAGCTATTTTAATTGAAACCATCCTGCAATCACTATTCTGATTGTATATATGTATCATGTAACAAATCTACTGATAGCTGTAAAACTGGTTCTTTGTCTGCTCTCATATTATGGTCAAGATCAAGGACATTTGTTCCTTGATGTTTGGATCTATGAAATTGTAGTCACAGTCCTATTTTCTCGTTGTTACAGGACACGTGGCGTTGTGAAATTTGTAAGACACATGCAGGGAAAGGATACGGTAAGATGTTATATCGTTGGTAGTTTGCTCATTTCCCCTTCAGGATCGCTCATGGAAGATCAATGCTGATTCATTTATGCTTAATCTGTTATTTATCTATTTGCCAAGCTCAGAATTCTTGTGCATGTCTTTTGCTTTACAGAAGACAGTCAACATATTATTTTGTGAGGAAGCAATTAAGCATCAAGTGTGCAAATAAAAATAGCTTACGAAGTTGTTAACTCTCTAGAGCAGTACCGAACACCATTTCATGAGAAATACTCTTTCATGAGAAATGAAATAGCTTATAAGATGCAAGTTCTTATCTGTAATTTATCATCAATATTTTTTTAGCTCACCCAGTTTTCTCCTTCATTCTCTTATCCATCTTACAGAGGCAACCTGTGAAATACTTCCTAGACTCTGCCAAATTAGATTTGACCATGGTGTTAAGGATGAATATCTATTCCTTGACATGCCCAATGAATTCCGGTTGCCCAATGGACTGCTGCTCCTGGAGCATACTAAAGTTGTTCTGAAGAGTATCTATGAGCACCAACATGTCACACATGAGGGGCATCTGAGAATAATATTCACCCCAGAACTAAAGGTATGTTCCTAGTTGACTATTTGTAGTAGCTTGCCCATACCAGAGCATCTTTTGAGTGCAGCATTTGTGGATATCTAGATGTTGCAAATGAGGGCCAACAAAGAATTATTCTAATCTGCTGATTGTGTATGCAGATTATGTCCTGGGAGTTCTGTTCACGGCGACATGACGAGTATATAACTCGCAAGTTTCTAACAGAACAGGTAGAGTTTATAGACCAGTATGCGCTTCCTGTTTCATTTCCTATTTGATTAACATTTGGTTGAAAGGCTGCATATGGTTTGATTAGGTGTCGCTTACATATACACAAGTCTTTGATGCCTGGCATCTTTTCATTTAGTTGTGTATATGATGTGAGTTCTAGCTCAGTGGCAAGGCAAGCGAGTGCGCAGCCAGCCCACCCGGGTTCGAATCCCAATCCGCGGTAATTTCGCAGGAGGGGCGAATAAACCGGGTTATCATCCATCCGCGTCCATCCGCGGGGAGAGTCTTGTTCTACCTAACAACGTATAGCCAAGGGAGGGATCATTCCCCCGTTGGTCAACGTTTTTTT
>NC_061508.1:3157601-3256753 GCF_022539505.1 Lolium rigidum | reverse complement strand
GACAGCGTTGCCTACACGAAAGGAAATTACGAGGTAGATTTCGACAAATTTGACGTTTTTTTAAAGTTCAGCGCGATTTGATATCTTTTTGAAAAATACTCCGGGGAGCTACCCTCTCTTCGCCGTAGCGTCGGCACCACTGGCGTTGAATTTGTGCCAGCGTGGCGAGGCTGGGCTCACAATTCGCGAGATCAACTCCATTCCTCCATTCCTAGGGGCGCTACTCTTTTGAAGTTCAAATCCCTTCGGAGTGGCGCTACCCTTTGGAATCTGTTAAGTTGCGTGGGCCGCCCCCATCCGCTCCACCTACCACCTACCCCTTGATACGTCTCAAACGTATCTATAATTTCTTATGTTCTATTCTACTTTTATGATGATACCCACATGTTTTATACACACTTTATGTTATTATTATCAAGGTTTAAAATAGCGCGCTATTTCTCCGTTAATACCACGCAATAGCATATTTGGAGGGTCTACGCTAAATTTTAGTAATTTTACTCGCTATGACGCTATTTGTGAAATAGCATGATATATCGTGCTAAAACTTCATAGCGTTAACACGCTATTTTTTCAAGCAAAGTTACTTTCACTCTTTCGTGATGATGAACTGCAATATGTTGGTTCCTCTTCTAGATTAGAACTTAATATCGCTAATGCTAATGATTTTTAATAAATAATTTATACTATGTTGTTGCCTTATGGAATACTGATGTTAGCCTTCCGAAAAATTCGAGATCTATTTGTTGTATTTGGCTATGTATGTATGATTCAGTCATTTTTTGGACTAAATATCCAAACTTTTTAGCGAAATCCTTTATTTTAGATTACATTTGATATTTTTTTCAAAACGCTATTTGAAATATAGCATGCAATTAGCACGATATAGTGTCCATAGCGTTTGAAGAAGACCGACGCTATTTCATTTAGCACGCTATTTTAAACCTTGATTATTATGCATTTTCCGGCACTAACCTATTAACGAGATGCCGAAGAGTCAGTTGCTGTTTTCTGCTGTTTTTGCTTTCAGAAATCCTACAAAGGAAAAATATTCTCGGAATTGGACGAAATCAACGCCCAGGGTCTTATTTTTCCACGAAGCTTCCAGAAGACCGAAAGGGAAACGAAGTGGGGCGACGAGGCCCCGTACCCATAGGCCGGCGCGGCCAGGGAGGGGCCCGCGCCGCCCTATGGTGTGGGTCCCCCGTCAGCCCTCCGACTCCGTCCTTCCGCCTACTTCAAGTCTTCATCGCGAAAACCCCAGTACCGAGAGCCACGATACGGAAAACCTTCCAGGGACGCCGCCGCCGCCAATCCCATCTCGGGGAATTCAGGAGATCGCCTCCGGCACCCTCGCCGAGAGGGGGAATCATCTCCCGGAGGTCTCTTCATCACCATGATCGCCTCCGGATCGATGCGTGAGTAGTTCACCCCTGGACTATGGGTCCATAGCGCAGTAGCTAGATGGTTATCTTCTCCTCATTGTGCTATCATGTTAGATCTTGTGAGCTGCCTATCATGATCAAGATCATCTATTTGTAATGCTACATGTTGTGTTTGTTGGGATCCGATGAATATGGAATACTATGTCAAGTTGATTATCAATCTATCATATATGTGTTGTTTATGTTCTTGCATGCTCTCCGTTGCTAGTAGAGGCTCTGGCCAAGTTGATACTTGTAACTCCAAGAGGGAGTATTTATGCTCGATAGTGGGTTCATGCCTCCATTGAATCGCGGGACGAGTGACGAGAAAGTTCTAAGGTTGTGGATGTATTGTTGTCACTAGGGATAAAACATCAATGCTTTGTCTAAAGATATTTGTGTTGATTACATTACGCACCATACTTAATGCAATTGTCTGTTGTTTGCAACTTAATACTGGAAGGGGTTCGGATGATAACCTAAAGGTGGACTTTTAGGCATAGATGCATGCTGGATAGCGGTCTATGTGCTTTGTCGTAATGCCCTGATTAAATCTCATAGTAGTCATCGTGATATATGTATGTGCATTGTTATGCCTTCTTTATTTGTCAATTGCCCAACTGTAATTTGTTCACCCAACATGCCATTTATTTTATGGGAGAGACACCACTAGTGAACTGTGGACCCCGGTCCATTCTTTACATCTGAAATACAATCTATCGCAATACTTGTTCTTTACTGTTCTTCGCAAACAAACATCATCTTCCACACTATACATTTAATCCTTTGTTTACAGCAAGCCGGTGAGATTGGCAACCTCACTGTTACGTTGGGGCAAAGTATTTTGATTGTGTTGTGCAGGTTCCACATTGGCGCCGGAATCCCTAGTGTTGCGCCGCACTACACTCCGCCACCAACAACCTTCAAATGCTCTTTGACTCCTACTGGTTCGATAACCTTGGTTTCTTACTGAGGGAAAACTTGCTGCTGTACGCATCACACCTTCCTCTTGGGGTTCCCAACGGACGTGTGTCTTGCACGCCATCAAGCAACTTTTTCCGCGCCGTTGTCGGGGAGATCAAGACACGCTGCAAGGGGAGTCTTCCACATCCAATCTCTTTACTTTGTTTTTGTCTTGCTTTACTTTATTTTATTTACTGCTTTGTTTGCTCTTTATATCAAAAATACAAAAAAATTAGTTGCTAGATTTACTTTATTTACTGTCTTGTTCTCTATATTAAAAACACACAAAAATTAGTTACTTGCATTTACTTTATTTAGGTTGCTTTATTTACTACTGCTAAAATAAATACTCCTGAAAATACTAAGTTGTGTGACTTCACTAGCACAAATAATAATGATTTCTTATGTACACCTATTTCTCCACATGCTACTACAGCAGAATTTTTTGAAATTAAACCTGCTTTACTAAATCTTGTTATGAGAGAGCAATTTTCTGGTGTTAGTTCTGATGATATTGCTGCCCATCTTAATAATTTTGTTGAACTTTGTGAAATGCAAAAGTATAAGGATGTAGATGGTGACATTATAAAATTAAAATTGTTTCCTTTCTCCTTAAGAGGAAGAGCTAAAGATTGGTTGCTATCTTTGCCTAAGAATAGTATTGATTCATGGACCAAATGTAAGGATGCTTTCATTGGTAGATATTATCCTCCCGCTAAAATTATATCTTTGAGAAGTAGCATAATGAAATTTAAGCAATTAGATAATGAACATGTTGCTCAAGCATGGGGAAGAATGAAATCTTTGGTGAAGAATTACCCTACCCATGGACTAACTACTTGGATGATCATCCAAACCTTTTATGCAGGATTGAATTTTTCTTCGCGGAACCTATTGGATTCAACTGCTGGAGGTACCTTTATGCCCATCACTTTGGGGGCGGCAACAAAGCTTCTTGATGATATGATGATCAATTACTCTGAATGGCACACTCAAAGGGCTCCACAAGGTAAGAAGGTAAATTCTGTTGAAGAAACCTCCTCCTTGAGTGATAAGATTGATGCTATAATGTCTATGCTTGTGAATGGTAGATCTAATGTTGATCCTAATAATGTTCCTTTAGCTTCATTGGTTGCCCAAGAAGAACATGTTGATGTGAACTTCATTAAAAGTAATAATTTCAACAACAATGCTTATAGGAATAATTCTGGTAACAACTATAGGCCATATCCTTCTGCTAATGGTAATTCTTATGGGAATTCTTACAACAATAATAGGAGTGTACCCCCTGGTCTTGAAGCCATGCTTAAAGAATTTATTAGTACACAAACTGATTTTAACAAATCTGTTGAAGAAAAGCTTGATAAAATTGATATTCTTGCTTCTAAGGTTGATAGACTTGCCTCTGATGTTGATCTTTTAAAATTGAAAGTTATGCCTAATGAAGATAATGATAATAAAAATTTTACTACAGCAAACGCCATCCAAGTTCGAATTAATGAGAATATTAGATTGATGGCTGAATTGCATGCTAGGTGGGAAAGAGAAGAAAACGAAAAACTTGCTAAAGAGAATAATGTAGCTAAAGTTTGGACTATTACCACCACTAGTAATGATAATGTTTCACATGTTGCTACACCCCCTACTATCAATGGTAAAATAATTGGTGTTGGCAATGTTTCTACTCCTAGTGCAAAGCGTGCAAAATTGTCTGAAACTGCTGAAACTGTTTGTGATAAAACTGCTGAAATTTTTCAAAATATTGGGGACAATGATTCCATTGCTGTAGATCATAATGATTTAGATTTTGATGATTGTCACATCTCGGAAGTTATAAAGTTCTTACAAAAACTTGCTAAAAGTCTCAACGCTAGTGCTATAAATTTGGCCTTTACAAAATATATTACAAATGCTCTCATAAAAGCTAGAGAGGAGAAACTAAAACTTGAAACTTCTATTCCTAGGAAGTTAGAAGATAGTTGGGAGCCCATCATTAAGATGAGGGTCAATGATTTTGATTGTAATGCTTTATGTGATCTTGGTGCAAGTATTTCTGTTATGCCTAAGAAAATCTATGATATGCTTGACTTGCTGATACGTCTCCGACGTATTGATAATTTCTTATGTTCCATGCCATATTATTGATGATACCTACATGTTTTATGCACACTTTATGTCATATTCGTGCATTTTCTGGAACTAACCTATTAACAAGATGCCGAAGTGCCGATTGTCGTTTTCTCGCCGTTTTTGGTTTCGAAATCCTAGTAACGAAATATTCTCGGAATTGGACGAAATCAAGTCCCAGGGTCCTATTTTGCCACGAACCTTCCAGAAGACCGAAAGGGATACAAAGTGGGGCCACGAGGGGCTGCCACCATAGGGCGCCGCGGCCCAGCCCTTGGCCGCGCCGACCTGTGGTGTGGGGCCCCCGTGTGGCCCCCCACGTTGCCCTTCCGCCTACTTAAAGCCTCCGTCGCGAAACCCCCGATGCGAAAAACCACGATACGGAAAACCTTCCGGAGACGCCGCCGCCGCCAATCCCATCTCGGGGGATTCTGGAGATCTCCTCCGGCACCCTGCCGGAGAGGGGATTCATCTCCCGGACGACTCTACACCGCCATGGTCGCCTCCGGAGTGATGAGTGAGTAGTTCACCCCCGGACTATGGGTCCATAGCAGTAGCTAGATGGTTGTCTTCTCCTCATTGTGCTTCATTGTTGGATCTTGTGAGCTGCCTAACATGATCAAGATCATCTATCCGTAATACTCTATGTTGTGTTTGTCGGGATCCGATGGATAGAGAATACCATGTTATGTTAATTATCAAGTTATTACATATGTGTTGTTTATGATCTTGCATGCTCTCCGTTATTAGTAGAGGCTCGGCCAAGTTGATGCTAGTAACTCCAAGAGGGAGTATTTATGCTCGATAGTGGGTTCATGCCTCGCATTGACACCCGGGACGAGTGACGTAAAGTTCTAAGGTTGTGTTGTGCCGTTGCAACTAGGGATAAAACATTGATGCTATGTCCGAGGATGTAGTTATTGATTACATTACGCACCATACTTAATGCAATTGTCTCGTTGCTTTGCAACTTAATACTGGGAGGGGTTCGGACGATAACCTCGAAGGTGGACTTTTTAGGCATAGATGCGCTTGGATGGCGGTCTATGTACTTTGTCGTAATGCCCAATTAAATCTCACTATACTTATCATGCCATGTATGTGCATTGTTGTGCCCTCTCTATTTGTCAATTGCCCGACCGTAATTTGTTCACCCAACATGCTTTTATCTTATAGGAGAGACACCTCTAGTGAACTCGTGGACCCCGGTCCATTCTTTTAATACCGAAATACAAATCTGTCGCAATACTTGTTTTTACCGTTTTCTCGCAAACAATCATCTTCCACACAATACGGTTAATCCTTTGTTACAGCAAGCCGGTGAGATTGACAACCTCACCGTTTCGTTGGGGCAAAGTACTTTGGTTGTGTTGTGCGAGTTCCACGTTGGCGCCGAATCCCCGGTGTTGCGCCGCACTACATCCCGCCGCCATCAACCTTCAACGTGCTTCTTGGCTCCTCCCGGTTCGATAAACCTTGGTTTCTTTTTGAGGGAAAACTTGCTCGCTGTGCGCATCATACCTTCCTCTTGGGGTTCCCAACGAACGTGTGAAATACACGCCATCAAGCATATTTTCTCGGCGCCGTTGTCGGGGAGATCAAGACACGCCGCAAGGGGAGTCTCCACTTCTCAATCTCTTTACTTTGTTTTTGTCTTGCTTTATTTTATTTACTACTTTGTTTGCTGCATTATATCAAAACACAAAAAAATTAGTTGCTAGCTTTACTTTATTTACTCGTCTTGCACTCTATATCAAAAACACAAAAAAATTAGTTTACTTGCATTTACTTTATCTAGTTTGCTTTATTTACTACTGCTAAAATGGCTACCCCTGAAAATACTAAGTTGTGTGACTTCACTAGCACAAATAACAATGATTTCTTATGCACACCTATTGCTCCACCTGCTACTACAGCAGAATTCTTTGAAATTAAACCCGCTTTACTCGAATCTTGTCATGAGAGAGCAATTTTCTCGGTGTTAGTTCCGATGATGCTCGCTGCCCATCTCAATAATTTTGTTGAACTATGTGAAATGCAAAAGTATAAAGATGTAGATGGTGATATTATAAAATTAAAATTGTTTCCTTTCTCATTAAGAGGAAGAGCTAAAGATTGGTTGCTATCTCGCCTAAGAATAGTATTGATTCCTGGACTAAATGCAAGGATGCTTTTATTGGTAGATATTATCCCCCTGCTAAAATTATATCTTTGAGGAGTAGCATAATGAATTTTAAACAATTGGATAATGAACATGTTGCTCAAGCTTGGGAAATAATGAAATCTTTGGTTAAAAATTGCCCAACCCATGGATCGACTACTTGGATGATCATCCAAACCTTCTATGCAGGACTAAATTTTTCTTCGCGGAATTTATTGGATTCAGCTGCTGGAGGTACCTTTATGTCCATCACTCTTGGTGAAGCAACAAAGCTCCTTGATAATATGATGGTTAATTACTTGAATGGCACACGGAAAGAGCTCCACAAGGTAAGAAGGTAAATTCTGTTGAAGAATCCTCTTCCTTGAATGATAAGGTTGATGCTATTATGTCTATGCTTGTGAATGATAGGACTAATTTTGATCCTAATAATGTTCCGTTAGCTTCATTGGTTTCCCAAGAAGAACATGTTGATGTAAACTATAGTATAATAATTCTTATGGGAATTCTTACAACAATAATAGGAATACACCCCCTGGACTTGAAGCTATGCTTAAAGAATTTATTAGTACACAAACTGCCTTTAACAAATCTGTTGAGGAAAAGCTCAATAAAATTGATATTCTTGCTTCTAAGGTTGATAGTCTTGCCTCTGATGTTGATCTTTTGAAATTGAAAGTTATACCTAATAGGGATATTGAAAATAAAATTGTTACTACAGCAAATGCCATCCAAGTTAGAATTGATGAGAATATAAGATTAATGGCTGAACTGCGTGCTAGCTAGGTGGGATAGAGAAGAAAATGAAAAACTAGCTAGAGAGGAAAATGTAGCTAAAGTTTGGACTATTACCACCACTAGCAATGCTAATGATTCACATGTTGCTGCACCTCCTACTATTAATGGTAAAATAATTGGTGTTGGCAATGCTTCTACTCCTAGTGCAAAGCGCGCAAAATTACCCGAAACCGCTAAAACTGCTCGAAACCGCTTGTGATAAAACTCGCTGAAATTTTTTCCTACCTTGGGGATGATAATCCCATTGCTTTAAATTGTAATGATTTAGATTTTGATGATTGCCACATCTCTGAAGTTATAAAGTTCTTACAAAAACTTGCTAAAAGTCCTAATGCTAGCGCTGTAAACTTGGCTTTCACAAAACATATTACAAATGCTCTCATAAAAGTTAGAGAAGAAAAACTAAAACTTGAAACTTCTATTCCTAGAAAGCTAGAGGATGGTTGGGAGCCCATCATTAAAATGAGAGTCAAAGATTTTGATTGTAATGCTTTATGTGATCTTGGTGCAAGTATTTCGTTATGCCTAAGAAAGTCTATGATATGCTTGACTTGCCACCATTGAAAAACTCGTTATCCGGATGTTAATCTCGCTGATAATGCTAAAAAGAAACCTTTGGGGAGAGTTGATAATGTTCATATTATGGTTAACAATAACCTTGTCCCCGTCGATTTTGTTGTCTTGGATATTGAATGCAATGCATCTTGCCCCATCATATTGGGAAGACCTTTTCTTCGAACCGTTGGTGCTACTATTGATATGAAGGAAGGTAATATTAAATATCAATTTCCTCTCAAGAAAGGTATGGAACACTTCCCTAGAAAGAGAATGAAGTTACCTTATGATTCTATTACTAGAACAAATTATGATGTTGATGCTTCATCTCTCGATGTTACTTGAGTTACACTTTCTGCGCCTAGCTGAAAGGCGTTAAAGAAAAGCGCTTATGGGAGACAACCCATGTTTTTGCTACAGTACTTAGTTTTATATTTGTGTCTTGGAAGTTTTTTACTACTGTAGCAACCTCTCCTTATCTTAGTTTTGAGTTTTGTTGTGCCAAGTAAAGTCTTTGATAGTAAAGTAAGTACTAGATTTGGATTACTGCGCTAGTCCTGCATTTCTTTGCTGTCACGAATCTGGGTCTACCTCCCTGTAGGTAGCTCAGAAAATTAAGCCAATTTACATGCATGATCCTCAGATATGTACGCAACTTTCATTCAATTTGAGAGTTTTCATTTGAGCAAGTCTGGTGGCCTAATAAAATCCATCTTTACGGACCGTTCTGTTTTGACAGATTCTGCCTTTTATTTCGCATTGCCTCTTTTGCTATGTTGGATGAATTTCTTTGATCCATTAATGTCCAGTAGCTTTATGCAATGTCCAGAAGTGTTAAGAATGATTGTGTCACCTCTGAACATGTTAATTTTTATTGTGCACTAACCCTCTAATGAGTTGTTTCGAGTTTGGTGTGGAGGAAGTTTTCAAGGATCAAGAGAGGAGTATGATGCAATATGATCAAGGAGAGTGAAAGCTCTAAGCTTGGGGATGCCCCGGTGGTTCACCCCTGCATATTCTAAGAAGACTCAAGCGTCTAAGCTTGCCCAAGGCATCCCCTTCTTCATCGACAACATTATCAGGTTCCTCCCCTGAAACTATATTTTTATTCCGTCACAACCTTGCTAGCCTAGCCTTGTATTGAGAGTTATTCTTCTCGTGCATCCAAATTCTTGAGCCAAAAACTATGCCATTTGTGTCCACCATACCTACCTACTACATGGTATTTCTCTGCCATTCCAAAGTAAATTACTTGAGTGCTACCTTAAAAAAATTCTATCTTTTGTCTTTGCAATATATAGCTCATGGGAAAATAGCCTTAAAAACTATTGTGGTGAAGAATATGTAGCTATGTATCTTATTTCTTAATAGGTTGCTTGTTGAGCGGTAACCATGTTTCTGGAGACGCCACCAACTATTACACCTTTGTTGAATATCATTTGAGTTGTTATGCATGTTCGTCTTGTCTGAAGTAAGGGTGATTTATCATGATCAAATGGTTTGAGTATGCATATTGTTAGAGAAGAACATTGGGCCGCTAACTAAAGCCATGATCCATGGTGGAAGTTTCAATTTGGACAATTAATCCTCAATCTCTTATGAGAATATTATCTGTTGTTGAATGCTTATGCATTAAAGATGAGTCCATTATCTGTTGTCTATGTTGTCCCGGTATGGATGTCTAAGTTGAGAATAATAAAAAACGAGAAATCAAATGCGATCTTTCTCCTTAGACCTTTGTACAGGTGGCTGATGTCTACGGGAGCTTCTATTCTTGTAGACAGTGTTGAGCCTCCAAGAGCAGAGGTTTGTAGAACAGCAGCAAGTTTCCCTTAAGTGGATCACCCAAGGTTTATCGATCTCAGGGAGGAAGAGGTCAAAGATATCCCTCTCATGCAACCCCGCAACCACAAAGCAAGAAGTCTCTTGTGTCCCCAACACACCTAATAGGTGCACTAGTTCGGCGAAGAGATAGTGAAATACAGGTGGTATGAATAAGTAGTAGCAACGGCACCAGAAAAGTGCTTTGCCCAGGACAGTAAACAAGCAGTAGTAACGCAGTAGAACAGTAAACAAGCAGCGATAGCAGTATTTAGGAACAAGGCCTAGGGATTAGACTTTCACTAGTGGACACTCTCAACATTGATCACATAACAGAATAGATAAATGCATACTCTACACTCTTGTTGGATGATGAACACATTGCGTAGGATTACATGAACCCTCAATGCCGGAGTTAACAAGCTCCACAATTCAATGTTCATATTTAAATAACCTTAGAGTGCAAGAAAGATCAATTCGACTAAACCAAGTACTAACATAGCATGCACACTGTCACCTTCATGCTATGTAGGAGGAATAATACACATCAATACTATCATAGCAATAGTTAACTTCATAATCTACAAGAGATCATAATCATAGCATAACCAAGTACTAACACGGATGCACACACTGTCACCATTACACCGTGCAGGAGGAATAAAACTACTTTAATAACATTGCTAGAGTAGCACATAGATAAATTGTGATACAAAATACATTGCAATCATAAAGAGATATAAATAAGCACTTCACTACGCCATTCATAACAGTGAGTAAGTATTCTGTGAAATATAGCCTAAGAGACCCACACGGTGCACACACTGTCACCTTTACACACGTGGGACAAGGAGTCTCCGGAGATCACATAAGTAAAACTCTCTTGACTAGCATAATGACATCTAGATTACAAGCATCATCATATGAATCTCAATCATGTAAGGCAGCTCATGAGATTATTGTATTGAAGCACATAGGAGAGAGATGAACCACATAGCTACCGGTACAGCCCCGAGCCTCGATGGAGAACTACTCCCTCCTCATGGGAGCAAGCAGCGGTGATGAAGATGGCGGTGGAGATGGCAGCGGTGTCGATGGAGAAGCCTTCCGGGGCACTTCCTGCTCCGGCAGGGTGCCGGAACGAGACTCCTGTCCCCCGGATCTTGGCTTCGCGATGGCGGCGGCTCCGGAAGGTTTTCCGTATCGTGGTTCTTCGCATCGGGGTTTTCTCGACGGAGGCTTTAAATAGGCGGAAGGGCAGCCTCGGAGGGGGCTCGGGGGGCCCACACCATAGGGCGGCGCGGCCCCCCTCCGGCCGCGCCGAGGTGTGGTGTGGGGCCCCGGGGCTTCCCTCCGGCGGCTCTCGGGTGTTCCGGATGGTTCCGGGAAAAATAGGAACCCGGGCGTTGATTTCGTCCGATTCCGAGAATATTTCGTTACTAGGATTTCGAAACCAAAAACAGCGAGAAAACGAGAACCGGCACTTCGGCATCTTGTTAATAGGTTAGTTCCGGAAAATGCACGAATATGACATAAAGTGTGCATAAAACATGTAGGTATCATCAATAATATGGCATAGAACATAAGAAATTATCGATACGTCGGAGACGTATCAGCATCCCCAAGCTTAGTTCTCGCTCGTCCCGAGCAGGTAAAACGATAACAAAGATAATTTACGAAGTGACATGCCATCATGACCTTGATCATACTATTTGTAAACATATGTAATGAATGCAGCGATCAAAACAATGGTGATGACATGAGTAAACAAGTGAATCATAAAGCAAAGACTTTTCATGAATAGTACTTCAAGACAAGCATCAATAAGTCTTGCATAAGAGTTAACTCATAAAGCAATAAATCAAAGTAAAGGTATTGAAGCAACACAGAGGAAGATTAAGTTTCAGCGGTTGCTTTCAACTTATAACATGTATGTCTCATAGATAATTGTCAACATAGAGTAATATAACAAGTGCAATATGCAAGTATGTAGGAATCAATGCACAGTTCACACAAGTGTTTGCTTCTTGAGGTGGAGAGAGATAGGTGAACCGACTCAACATAAAAGTAAAAAGAATGGTCCTTCAAAGAGGAAAGCATCGATTGCTATATTTGTGCTAGAGCTTTTATTTTGAAAACATGAAACAATTTTGTCAACGGTAGTAATAAAGCATATGAGTTATGAAAATTATATCTTACAAGTTGCAAGCCTCATGCATAGTATACTAATAGTGCCCGCACCTTGTCCTAATTAGCTTGGACTACCGGATCTTTGCAATGCACATGTTTTAACCAAGTGTCACAATGGGGTACCTCCATGCTGCGTGTACAAAGGTCTAAGGAGAAAGCTCGCATTTTGGATTTCTCGCTTTTGATTATTCTCAACTTAGGCATCCATACCGGGACAACATGGACAACAGATAATGGACTCCTCTTTAATGCATAAGCATGTGGCAACAATTATTATTCTCATATGAGATTGAGGATATATGTCCAAAACTCGAAACTTCCACCATGAATCATGGCTTTAGTTAGCGGCCCAATGTTCTTCTCTAACAATATGCATGCTCCAACCATTAAGGTGGTAGATCTCTCTTACTTCGAACAAGACGGACATGCATAGCAACTCACATGATATTCAACAAAGGGTAATTGATGGCGTCCCCAGAAACATGGTTATCGCACAACAAGCAACTTAATAAGAGATAAAGTGCATAAGTACATATTCAATACCACAATAGTTTTTAAGCTATTTGTCCCATGAGCTATATATTGTAAAGGTGAATGATGGAATTTTAAAGGTAGCACTCAAGCAATTTACTTTGGAATGGCGGATAAATACCATGTAGTATGTAGGTATGGTGGACACAATTGGCATAGTGGTTGGCTCAAGGATTTTGGATGCATGAGAAGTATTCCCTCTCGATACAAGGTTTAGGCTAGCAAGGTTATTTGAAACAAACACAAGGATGAACGGTACAGACAAAACTCACATAAAAGACATATTGTAAACATTATAAGACTCTACACCGTCTTCCTTGTTGTTCAAAACTCAATACTAGATGTTATCTAGACTCTAGAGAAACCAAATATGCAAACCAAATTAGCAAGCTCTAAGTGTTTCTTCATTAATGGGTGCAAAGTATATGATGCAAGAGCTTAAACATGAACACAACAATTGCCAAGTATCAAATTATAAAGCCTGATTGAGCATGTAACGTGAACATGAACGGAAGTTGCGTAGGACACCCACACTCGATGAAATGGATCGATAAGAACAAACCGAACCTACACAGACAGAGAGATATTTCCTTTTTTCACATCTGTAACTACATTTTCACATCTCTTTCATAAAACGCATTTTGCATTTCATTTTGGATTCCCCCCTCGGAAAAATTGACCAAGACATTTTAGAATTACTACATGTAGCATTTTCCAATTCCAACCATATAACAATTTAACGAAGAAGAAACTTCGCCATGAATACTATGAGTAGAGCCTAAGGACATACTTGTCCATATGCTACAGCGGAGCGTGTCTCTCTCCCACAAAGTGAATGCTATGATCCATTTTATTCAAACAAAACAAAAACAAAAACAAACCGACGCTCCAAGCAAAGTACATAAGATGTGACGGAATAAAAATATAGTTTCAGGGGAGGAACCTGATAATGTTGTCGATGAAGACGCTTGAGTCTTCTTAGAATATGCAGGGGTGAACCACCGGGGCATCCCCAAGCTTAGAGCTTTCACTCGCCTTGATCATATTGCATCATACTCCTCTCTTGATCCTTGAAAACTTCCTCCACACCAAACTCGAAACAACTCATTAGAGGGTTAGTGCACAATAAAAATTCACATGTTCAGAGGTGACACAATCATTCTTAACACTTCCGGACATTGCATAAAGCTACTGGACATTAATGGATCAAAGAAATTCATCCAACATAGCAAAAGAGGCAATGCGAAATAAAAGGCAGAATCTGTCAAAACGAACGATCCGTAAAGATGGATTTTATTAGGCCACCAGACTTGCTCAAATGAAAATGCTCAAATTGAATGAAAGTTGCGTATATCTGAGGATCATGCACGTAAATTGGCATAATTTTCTGAGCTACCTACAGGGAGGTAGACCCAGATTCGTGACAGCAAAGAAATCTAGAACTGCGCAGTAATCCAAATCTAGTACTTACTTTACTATCAAAGACTTTACTTGGCACAACAAAACTCAAAACTAAGATAAGGAGAGGTTGCTACAGTAGTAAAAAACTTCCAAGACACAAATATAAAACAAAGTACTGTAGCAAAAACCAAGTACTAACACGGATGCACACACTGTCACCATTACACCGTGCAGGAGGAATAAAACTACTTTAATAACATTGCTAGAGTAGCACATAGATAAATTGTGATACAAAATACATTGCAATCATAAAGAGATATAAATAAGCACTTCACTACGCCATTCATAACGATGAGTAAGTATTCCGTGAAATATAGCCTAAGAGACCCACACGGTGCACACACTTGTCACCTTTACACACGTGGGACAAGGAGTCTCCGGAGATCACATAAGTAAAACTCTCTTGACTAGCATAATGACATCTAGATTACAAGCATCATCATATGAATCTCAATCATGTAAGGCAGCTCATGAGATTATTGTATTGAAGCACATAGGAGAGAGATGAACCACATAGCTACCGGTACAGCCCCGAGCCTCGATGGAGAACTACTCCCTCCTCATGGGAGCGAGCGAGCGGTGATGAAGATGGCGGTGGAGATGGCAGCGGTGTCGATGGAGAAGCCTTCCGGGGCACTTCCCCGTCTCCGGCGGGGTGCCGGAACGGAGACTCCTGTCCCCCGGATCTTGGCTTCGCGATGGCGGCGGCTCCGGAAGGTTTTCCGTATCGTGGTTCTTAGCATCGGGGTTTTCTCGACGGAGGCTTTAAATAGGCGGAAGGGCAGCCTCGGAGGGGGCTCGGGGGGCCCACACCATAGGGCGGCGCGGCCCCCTCCGGCCGCGCCGGGGTGTGGTGTGGGGCCCCCGGGGCTTCCCTCCGGCGGCTCTCGGGTGTTCCGGATGGTTCCGGGAAAAATAGGAACACGGGCGTTGATTTCGTCCGATTCCGAGAATATTTTATTACTAGGATTTACGAAACCAAAAACAGCAGAAAACGAGAACCGGCACTTCGGCATCTTGTTAATAGGTTAGTTCCAGAAAATGCACGAATATGACATAAAGTGTGCATAAAACATGTAGGTATCATCAATAATATGGCATAGAACATAAGAAATTATCGATACGTCGGAGACGTATCAGCGGCATAGAGGTACCCCTTTGTGACACTTGGTTGAAACATATGTTATGCAATGATAATCCATGTAAATCCAAGCTAATTAGGACAAGGTGCGAGAACTATTGGTAATCTATGCATGAGGCTTGCAACTTATAGGATGTCTTATACATAACACATATGATTTATTACTACCGTTGACAAAATTGTTTCTATGTTTTCAAAATGAAAAGCTCTAGCACAAAAATAGTAATCCATGCTTCCCTCTGCGAAGGGCCTATTCTTTTACTTTATTGTTGAGTCAGTTTACCTACTTATTTCTATCTTAGAAGCAAACACTTGTATGAACTGTATGCATTGATTCTTACATGTTTACCTATTGCACTTGTTATATTACTTTGTGTTGACAATTATCCATGAGATAAACATGTTGAAGTTGAAAGCAACCGCTGAAACTTATATCTTCCTTTGTGTTGCCTCAAGGCTTTCTACTAAGAATTTATTGCTTTATGAGTTAACTCTTATGCAAGTCTTATTGATGCTTGTCTTGAAAGTACTATTCATGAAAAGTCTTTGCTATATGATTCAGTTGTTTATTCATTGTCTTTACCATTGCTTCGAATCGCTACATTCATATCATATGCTTTACAATAGTATTGATCAAGATTATGATAACATGTCACTTCAGAAATTATCCTTGTTATCGTTTACCTACTCGAGGGCGAGTAGGAACTAAGCTTGGGGATGCTTGATACGTCTCAAACGTATCTATAATTTCTTATGTTCCATGCTACTTTTATGATGATACTCACATGTTTTATACACACTTTGTGTCATTATTATGCATTTTTCGGCACTAACCAATTAACGAGATGCCGAAGAGCCAGTTGCTGTTTTCTGTTGTTTTTGGTTTCAGAAATCCTACAAAGGAAATATTCTCCGAATTGGACGAAATCAACGCCCAGGGTCTTATTTTTCCACGAAGCTTCCAGAAGACCGAAAGGGAAACGAAGTGGGGCGACGAGGCCCCGTACCCATAGGCCGGCGCGGCCAGGGAGGGGCCCGCGCCGCCCTATGGTGTGGGTCCCCCGTCAGCCCTCCGACTCCGTCCTTCCGCCTACTTAAAGTCTTCGTCGCGAAAACCCCGCATGCGAGAGCCACGATACGGAAAACCTTCCGGAGACGCCGCCGCCGCCAATCCCATCTCGGGGGATTCGAGGAGATCGCCTCCGGCACCCTCGCCGGAGAGGGGAATCATCTCCCGGAGGTCTCTTCATCACCATGATCGCCTCCGGATCGATGCGTGAGTAGTTCACCCCTGGACTATGGGTCCATAGCAGTAGCTAGATGGTTATCTTCTCCTCATTGTGCTATCATGTTAGATCTTGTGAGCTGCCTATCATGATCAAGATCATCTATTTGTAATGCTACATGTTGTGTTTGTTGGGATCCGATGAATATGGAATACTATGTCAAGTTGATTATCAATCTATCATATATGTGTTGTTTATGTTCTTGCATGCTCTCCGTTGCTAGTAGAGGCTCGGCCAAGTTGATACTTCTAACTCCAAGAGGGAGTATTTATGCTCGATAGTGGGTTCATGCCTCCATTGAATGCGGGACGAGTGACGAGAAAGTTCTAAGGTTGTGGATGTGTTGTTGTCACTAGGGATAAAACATCAATGCTTTGTCTAAGGATATTTGTGTTGATTACATTACGCACCATACTTAATGCAATTGTCTGTTGTTTGCAACTTAATGCGGAAGGGGTTCGGATGATAACCTCGAAGGTGGACTTTTTAGGCATAGATGCATGTCGGATAGCGGTCTATGTACTTTGTCGTAATGCCCTAATTAAATCTCATAGTAGTCATCGTGATATATGTATGTGCATTGTTATGCCTTCTTTATTTGTCAATTGCCCAAGCTGTAATTTGTTCACCCAACATGCCATTTATCTTATGGGAGAGACACCACTAGTGAACTGTGGACCCCGGTCCATTCTTTACATCCGAAATACAATCTACTGCAATACTTGTTCTTTCATTGTTCTTCGCAAACAAACATCATCTTCCACACTATACATTTAATCCTTTGTTTACGAGCAAGCCGGTGAGATTGGCAACCTCACTGTTACGTTGGGGCAAAGTACTTTGATTGTGTTGTGCAGGTTCCACGTTGGCGCCGGAATCCCTGGTGTTGTGCCGCACTACACTCCGCCACCAACAACCTTCACGTGCTCCTTGACTCCTACTGGTTCGATAACCTTGGTTTATTACTGAGGGAAAACTTGTTGTTGTACGCATCACATCTTCCTCTTGGGGTTCCCAACGGACGTGTGTCTTGCACGCCATCACCCCTCACACCCCGACCAGGAAGAAGCCAGGGCGCGTCCCCCTCTCTCTCCCCTCTCAAATCCTTCCCCAAATCCCCTATATTTGAAGATTTCTTTGGTGGATTTTGGTCCCCCTTGATGCAAAGAGGTGTTCTCTCCCATCCACTTCATTTTGTCCAATTGATGTCATGTTTTTTTTGTTCTATTTTGGTAAATCTTGGTAACCCTAGATGTCGTTGCCTATTCGACGGTACTCCAGAGGAGGGATCCTCATGGAGGGAAGAAGAAGCAGGGGCCATCGGGCGGAGAGTCCTCGGGACAGTGGTACGCGAGTTACCCAGCTTCGGAACACCTGCACGATGACAGGGCCTACTGCTGCTTGTCTGGAATTATTTGGGCTCTTTCGCATTGTTACAATGAGTTGTGGTTGTCCCCCTAGGGCTCCCAGGATCCGGCTTATAAAGACGTCTGAATCTAGGGTTTACATGGAGAGTCATAGCCGGAATACAAGAGACCTAACTACGAAATATTACATTGTCGTGCACGTCAAGGATCCACCTTTCCTTATGTGTCATATGGGATCCGGATACTTCATGGGCCGTCATGGATTCGACTTCCTCCAAGGTCGGTTGAGATCCGGCTCCTTGTTCCTTGGCTGGACTTCATCCATCCTCTATCAACAACAACTGGGTCCCCTGATGGGCCATATGCCACCATCTCCATCTGTGGGCCACCCGGGCTTGCCGGATCTAGACCACGTCGTTGATATACCCATAAAGTATACCCACAACAGTAGCCGCCGAAGTTCTCCGAGATTCATCATTCTTCCACCTACTTCAGTTCGGATCCGAAGAGAATCTCAAAGAGCTTCTAAAACTTCATCGTTTCCGACTCCATTCAACCGAAAATCATTTGTTCTTCTGTAATGGTAACTTAGCAGATTTCTTGCCCACGTTGCACACAACTTCCGTTTTTCCCGCGCTAAAATTTTGGATATGCAAATCTTCAACCGAAAATTTCGGAGGTGTTTAGTTAGGTCACCACTGCGTCCATTTCACCGCTTTTGACCTAAGACACGTGGCGATCATCCAACGGCGCGACCGTTCCGTTCCCACCGTAGGATCCGACTCATGAATATCAGCGCGAGGTCGATAAATACCCGCGCGCGCACGGTCACTTCCATTCTTTCACCGTCCTCACCACTTCATCTTCCTCCTCGCGCCAGCGCCGCCCGGTAAATCTCACTTCCGGTGAACCGCTCCCCGGAGAACTTCAAACACCGTCGCTCCAAGGACTCCCTCGACCCGAGCTGCTCATGGTTGATTGGGAAATCGCCTCCGCCGCGGTTTCGTGGTATCGTCGGGGGTCTGCGCGTCACTTCCGCGACCTTCGCCTTCGCCGGTGTCACGGGGAACCACCACGCCATTACCGGTAAGTTCGTCGGACTTGTAGAAGACAACTTAGCTAGTTCCGGTTACTTAAATGTTTCACCATATGCATGCAGCCGGAAATATGTCCACTAGCTCACCTAGATTTACCGGTAGCTCTCCGAATACCCACACCCAAACTCCACAGAACCAAAGTTCATTGAGCCTATAGCATTCCTTACGCCCAACATTTCCGATATCAGATTAGCTCAACCTTTCTCCGCCTCTTCCAGAAATTTTCTTAGTCGGATCCCAACAGTAGAGGAGATCCAAGCGGAGATAGAAGGGCAAGCTAGGATGGCTGCTAAGGTTCAGGAAGCTGAGCAAAAGAAGGGTTCGAAGGCCCGGATCCACGGAGGTGAGAAGGGTAAGTGGTGGCCTAGTGAAGTAACTGATCCGGAGCTTAAAGCCTTCGAGAAAGAAGGATTCATTGCTCCGGGCTCGTGGAGTTTCCAAAAGGATTCAAGCAATCTGACTCCAGATTCCGACGAACGCGTTGATGTCCCACAAGTATAGGGGATCGTGTGTAGCCTTTTCGATAATTAAGAGTGTCGAACGCAACGAGAAGCTAAAGGTAGGATAAGTATTCTCTCAAGTTCTATCAACCACTGATATAACTCTACGCGCACTAAACGTTTGCATTATCTGGGAAATAAAACTACGGTAGCAATACAGGTATGAGAGATAGCTTTGCAAGATAATAAATACATGAAAGTAAATGTTAATGCTGCAGCAATAAAGTACACTAAGTAACCATATACTAACAGTACCATGAGTGTGGAAAAGTGGTGGTAATTGTGGTGGCTTTATCCAAGATTAATTAGTGAAGACATTTAGTTCATTGTCTTCGATGCAGCTTTCTATGTAGGAGAGGCTAAATATACATGCTCTCCCTCCGGGATTACAAGTACTATATGATTGGCTTGCTAGCAAACATCCGTAAATACTAGCAAGCATTAAGGTTTCCCCAACCATAGCCTTAAGTAAATGGTCCTCTTACTCCCATACATGTAACTATCCGGTTCGCGTCCTTAGGTTTCTGTCACTCCGGCAGAACTTCCCCCTTCTAGTATACAAGTACTACCAACCCTATGGTGCTTGATCCATGCACGCACAAATATAATGGACACCAAGGACGGTAACATATCAACATACAACTCTAATGAACCAAAGAGAAACAACCAATCAATCAAAGAACAAATAAACTATGAACATGACATAGATCATAGGATTATAACTTATAGCATCAAACACCATGGTTACATAGGGCGGTACAGAGGTTTGTGAGAGTATGGACCACTGAATACAATGAGGAGTTGGTGATGGAGATGGCGGTGAAGACGTTGGAGGGCTCAGCGAGGAGCGCCGGGAGGCGGAGGCGTGGGCGGCGCCGACGGCGGCGCGGGGGACTCCTTCCCTGCCGCCGGCATCATGGGGGAGCGCCGTCCCTTAGCCTTGTTCTTCCTTGAGTTGGTGCTGATGTAGATGAGTGTTTCCCCCTCCTTGGCTGCCAAGGAGGAGGATTTTCGTGACAATGCTTGGGGGCCTCCAAAAATAGGGTTTCCCATCAATATATAGTGTTGGAGATGCAATCTAGGCCATGGGATGGATGCCCCTTTGATCCAAGGGCTCTTGGGCACCTCTAGAACCTTCCTAGGACTCCCCTCTGTCCTTCATTAGCCTCATAACTCGTGGCTGGGCCGAAATATCCAGGTATGGAAAGAGTTTGTGTCAAATACGTCACCAACTTTCGGAGTCCCGAGACTGCACGAACCTCCGCAGTAATTCTGCTCTGCCGGATGCATCCGTTGTCCGTTCTGGACGAATAACATGTCCAAATTGTTCGGCTTGAAATTATCTACAACTTTGTAGTTTACGACTTTTCCATTGGACGTCGTTTTGATAGAGTTTAGAAGCTATCTTTGAAAAGTGTTCAGTAGGGACAGATTCCGGAAAATTCCAGATTTCACCATAATGAGCTATTTCCTTCCATATTTGCCTATTTCCTGCACAACTAAGTTGAAACCAAGAACTTTTGCACTTTTGCAACTATTAATAGGTTAGTACCTTAAAACATATAATAATTGGTGTAAAACAAGCATGGAACATCAAAAATTATAGATACGTTTGCGACGTATCACGCGTCTTCACCAAAGCCTGGTTGGAGTGCGGCCTTTCTCTTCCCCCCTCCGAATTCTTTTTATCAGTGCTTAGCACTTACGGCCTCCAGCCTCACAACATATGCCCCAATTCCTTTCTCCTTCTCTCCAATTTCGTAACTCTCTGCGAGGGTCACCTCGGAATCCATTCAGATATCCGCCTTTGGAAATTCTTCTACCGAGTCAAAAAAAAGACCAAGGATAAGGTCATGGTGAACTACGGAAGCATGACATTTGTGCTCCGCCCGCAACGGATGTTTCCGGCTCCCCCTTCCCACGAGTCCGTCCGATACTGGAATGTCGGATGGTTCTACGTGAAGAACATATCAGTTCTGGGCATCCACGACGGCCTTCCCGCATTCGCCAAAAATCCTCCGGAGGAATTGGCCAGTTGGAGCTTCATCCCCGCCCTTGCCCAGTATCCGGAACTGGACAAGGCTGCTCGGAGGATCTCCTGGTTAGTCCATGACGGTTTAACCGGAATGGACTTGACCTTGAGCTGGTTCACCCGCCGGATCCAGCCGCCCAAGTACAACAAGAGGCTGATCTGCGAGTACTCTGGGATCGACGACCAACTGCGAGTGACCCGAGACAACTTGCCAACGGATTCTCTGAACAGGAGGATCCGAACGCCCGCATCATCTGAGGTTGGGCTTAGGTTGCCCAAGATTGATTCCTCTTTATCTCCGGCATCCTCTTGTTGATCCGGAACGTCGCTGTCTCCGGCAGCCTCTTGCTGATCCGGGGCGTTGTTGTCTCCGGTAGCTTCAACCTGCATGGGTCTGACTCCTTCCTGAGGAGGGGCGGTCCCTGTGGTATGTGCGAGGAAGTGCACGAAGTGGCACCTTTGATTTTCTAACACCTGGGAGACCCAAGCTGATCTGCAGTGGTCTTCCACCGTAATTTCCTGCTTAGGGGCGGACTGGGTGGGTTTTGAAATTTCCAGATCTAAGACGGAATCTTCCTTAGGAAGTTTCTGCGTCTCAGATCGGATCTTCGCGAATGCGTCCTGCTCAGCGGCGGTCGCGTTAGCGTGACTTACCAGGGCATTTCCGTCGGAATCGACGGTTTCGCCGATGAAGATGTGGATGCCGCCGATTGGGACGATGGAGAGCTTGATGGGGTCGGTTTTAGCCGGAATCCAGCACTCGTCCTGGGGGACGATCGGAAAGTTCCCGGCGTAAAGAACGCGCCCCACAGCGATGGATTCGTCGTAGCTTCCCATGGCGGAACCCTCCCGGTTCCGGCCTCCTGATGCCGCTGGCCCCACGGTGGGTGCCAACAGTCGTTGCCTATCCGACGCTACTCCAGAGGAGGGATCCTCATGGAGGGAAGAAGAAGTAGGGGCCATCGGGCGGAGAGTCCTCGGGACGGTGGTACGCGAGTTACCCAGCTTCGGAACACCTGCACGATGACATGGCCTACTGCTGCTTGTCTGGAATTATCTGGGTGCTTTCGCGTTGTTACAATGAGTTGTGGTTGTCCCCCTAGGGCTCCCCGGATCCGGCTTACAAAGACGTCCGGATCTAGGGTTTACACGAAGAGTCCTAGCCGGAATACAAGATGCCTAACTACGGAATATTACATAGCCGTGCACGTCAAGGATCCACCTTTCCTTATGTGTCGTATGGGATCCGGATACTTCATCGTCATGGATCCGACTCCCTCCAAGGTCGGTTGAGATCCGGCTCCTTGTTCCTGGGCTGGACTTCATCCATCCTCTATCAACAACAACTGGGCCGCCTGATGGGCCATATGCCACCATCACCATCTGTGGGCCACCCGGGCTTGCCGGATCTAGACCACGTCGTTGATATACCCATAAAGTATACCCACAACACTAGAAAAATTGATGTCATGTTCAATGTTCTATTGTTGTTGTATAGTCCATTGGTGGTTTGTATGACGTCTATGTAAGATTTGTAGTTTATGGTTAGCCCTAGATCTATTTGGTGACATAGATGTAGTTAGGGTTAGCCCTAGATCTTTTTGGCCACCATTCTATCTTCTTATTTTATTGTTGAAATGTATATGTTATAATGTAATATATGTATAGTTGAGGCATTTGGGTTGTTGTAATTTGGTTATAGATGGCGAGAATTGTGAGTGTCCACTATGTGGACAAGGACGAGTTCATGAAAGGCAATGTTGAATTACACCCCAATGAGGTTGTGATGGTGTTTGAAAGAAGTACCAACTATGCCGAGGTTGTGGAGAAAGTGAGGATTGAATAGAAATGGATGAGCCCAACCGATGACATAGAATTGGAGGGAAGGTATAATGTTTCCTTTGGTATGCACAATCGTTGGAAGACAATTAAGCTCAACTCAGATGAAAGGTGGAGTGCATTGATACGTCCATTTTGCATCACTATTTTATATCATAATTTGTTGTTATTCATTGATATATTTCATATTTGGAGATGATACTTATGTTATTTCATCTATTTTGCATGTTTCATGATTATTTGGGGATCGCGCACCGGAGCCAGGATTCTGCTGGAAAAAGCACCGTCAGAATGCAATATTTCGGAAGATCAACAGTTGACGGAAATTATATGAAAAATCCTAATTTTCCAGATGACGAAGGGAGCCAGAAGGGGAGCCGAGGGGACCCGAGGTGGGCCCACCTCATAGGCCGGCGCGGCCCAAGGCCTGGCCGCGCCGCCCTGTGAGGAGGAGGCCCACAGCCCCTATTGCCTCCTTTTCTTTGCGTATGTCTTCGTCCCGAAAACCTAAGCCCCGGAGGATAGTCGCGAAGAGTCACAGCCGCCTCTGCGGGGCGGAGAACACCAGAGAGAAAAGAGCTCTCCGGCAGGCTGAAATCTGCTGGGGAAATTCCCTCCCGGAGGGGAAATCGACGCCATCGTCACCGTCATCGAGCTGGACATCATCTCCATCATCATCACCATCATCATCATCATCATCATCACCGCCATCTCCACCGCTGCACCTCGTCACCGCTGTAACAATTTGGGTTTGATCTTGTTTGTTTGATAGGGGAAACTCTCCCGGTGTTGATTTCTACTTGTTATTGATGCTATTGAGTGAAACTATTGAACCAAGGTTTATGTTCAGATTGTTATTCATCACCATATCACCTCCGATCATGTTCCATATGATGTCTCGTGAGTAGTTCGTTTAGTTCTTGAGGACATGGGTGAAGTCTAAATGTTAGTAGTGAATTATGTTGGTTAGTATTCAATGTTATGATATTTAAGTTGTGGTGTTATTCTTCTAGTGGTGTCGTGTGAACGTCGACTACACGACACTTCACCATTCATGGGCCTAGGGGAGTGCATCTTGTATTCGGTTGCCAATTGCGGGGTTGCCGGAGTGACGAAACCTAAACCCCCGTTGGTATATCGGTGCGGGAGGGATAGCGGGATCTCGAGTTTAAGGCTGTGGTTAGATTTATCTTAATTACTTTCTTGTAGTTGCGGATGCTTGCAAGGGGTATAATCACAAGTATGTATTAGTCCTAGGAAGGCGGTACATTAGCATAGGTTCACCCACACAACACTTATCAAAACAATGAAAATTAATCAGCTATATGAAGCGAAGGCACTAGACTAAATTCCTGTGTGTCCTCAAGAACGTTTGGTCATTATAAGTAAACAAACCGGCTTGTCCTTTGTGCTAAAAAGGATTGGGACACTCGCTGCAATTATCTCTCTCGCACTTTACTTACTTGTACTTATTTCATCTGCTATATCAAAACCCCCTGAATACTTGTTTGTGAGCATTACAGTGAATCCTTCATCGAAACTGCTTGTCAACACCTTCTGCTCCTCGTTGGGTTCGACACTCTTATTTATCGAAAGTACTACGATACACCCCCTATACTTGTGGGTCATCAAGACTATTTTACGGCGCCGTTGCCGGGGAGTGAAGCGCTATTGGTAAGTGGAATTGGTAAGGGAAACTTTTACTTGTACGTGCTATTTTTATTTACACTCTGTTGCTATAAATCATTATGGAGAGGTCTTCTCTTGAATTCCTCTTTGGGAAATCTACTACTACTGCAAGGGTAGTGGATGAGGCGCCGAGGTGAGAGCGAGGTTCCATACAAAATACCTAGGAAAATTATTGAACGTGTTGTGGATAACCGCTATGAAGGGGATGGAACTGTCCATCCTGGTGATCATTCTACTGTTTTTACATGAATTATGCGGGTTATTAAAATGTGCGAGTATTGCTATGGATGAAGTGAGGAAGAAACTATTCTCTATATCGTTGTCTGGTAAAGCAGCGCACTGGTATAAATTGTTGAAGAATAGGGATTCTCTTAATTGGGAGGACATTGTGCCTTTATTTTATTCCAAATTCTATCCTCCAAGTGAAATTCACAAAGATCGGAACCGCATATATAATTTATGGCCTCATGATGGAGAAAGTATTGCCCAAGCTTGGGGAGATTGAAGTCTTTAATGCTCAAATGCCCCATTCATGAGCTTCCTGGTAATATTATTATTGATAATTTCTATGCAAGATTGTCTTTTCAAGATAAGACTTTGCTTGGATACTTCTTGTTACTGGAACATTTACACGCAATGAAGAAGAGTTTAAAAGGGACCTTCTTGATCGGATCCAGGAGAATGCTTGAAGGATGGGAGAACGACAAAGATAGAGAGTCGGGTATAAGCTTTGATTATAAATGCATTGAAGTTTTTATGGATGCTTGATAAATTTCGTAATATTAGTGCTACTTATGGTCTTGATTCTCAAGTCGTTGTAAATCTTTATAAAGCTTTTGCCTCTCACTTTGAATTGCCTAGGAAGAATTTTGATAAGTATCATGAACCATATAAAGATAAAATTGATCCATCTATAAATAAATGTGCTATAATTGAAGCTGTTGATCATATTCTTCCCGAAGCTTATATTGAGAAAACTCCTTTCCCTGCTAAAATGAAGGAGTACTCTGTTATATCTAGTGCGGTTAATAAAAGTGCAAAGAAACCTATAGAACACGGAGAACAAATTAAGGTTGAACTTCTTGTTGCAATAGTTAAAGATCTTGTGGCTGAAAATGTAGAAGATGGTCATATTATTTTTACGTGAAGATGCTTCTAATATTGTTTCGCATCCTAATAAGTCTAGGAAAGCTAGTGTTCCTATGCTCTCTGTTAGAATTGGTGATCATTGTTATTATGGTTTATGTGACATTGGTGCAAGTATTAGCGCCATCCCTTATGAGCTTTATACGGAGATCATGCATGAAATTGGTTCTTGTGAACTTGAAGATATTGATGTGGTTATTCGGCTAGCTAATACAGAAACTATCTCTCCTATTGGTATTATTCGAGATGTGGAAGTTCTATGTGGTAAGATTAAATATCCTACTGACTTTTTAGTACTTGGTTACTGCTTGCTAGTAAGTATTGTCCTATTATTTTTGGTAGACCTTTCCTAAATACTTGTGGAGTCAGTTATAGATTGCAAGAAGGAAAAGATTATGACTAAATTTGCTTGGTGAATCTTATGAGTTTAATTTCTCTAAATTTGCCAAAACTCCTTATAAAGCTGATTTGCCTAATAATGATTTTAGAGTTGAACAATGTGCGTCTATTGCTCTTGCTCCTAATAATCCTTTGCAGCAACATTTGGAGAATAGTGAGAGTGAAGTCTTTAGGGAAGAAAGAAATGAGCTTCATGAAATCTTCCTTCGTCAACCTATTCTTAAACATAACTTGCTAGGTTGAAGATTTAGGTACAACACCACCACCAAAGGAAGATCCTGTTTTTGATTTAAAACCATTGCTCGATAATCTTAAGTATGCTCATATTGATGATAAGAAAATATATCCTGTTATTATTAGTTCTAAGCTTTCAGATATTGAGGAAGAAAGGTTATTGGAAATATTGAAGAAACACCGAGGAGCTATTGGCTATACTCTTGATGACTTGAAGGGGATTTCTCCCTCTATTTGCCAACATGCTATCAATATGGAAGATGATGCAAAGACTGTTGTTGAACATCAACGTCGTCTAATTCCGAAGATGAAGGATGTGGTAAGGAATGAGGTATTAAAACTTCTTGAAGGCTGGTATTATATATCCTATTGCTGATAGTAGATGGGTTAGTCCTGTGCATTGTGTTCCTAAGAAAGGAGGAATGAGCTTGTTGTGCCTAATGATAATGATGAGCTCATCCCTCAAAGAGTAGTTGTAGGGTATAGAATGTGCATTGATTATCGAAAAGTTAATAAGGTTACTAAGAAAGATCATTACCCTTTACCATTTATTGATCAAATGTTAGAAAGGTTGTCTAAAAATACTCATTTTTGCTTTCTTGATGGTTATTACGGGTTTTCACAAATTGTTTGTTAAAACTAAAGATCAAGAGAAAACCACTTTCACTTGTCCCTATGGAACTTATGCTTATAGGCGTATGCCTTTTGGTTTATGTAATGCTCCTGCTACTTTTCAAAGATGCATGTCTGCTATTTTTCATGGCTTTTGTGAGAGTATTGTAGAGGTATTCATGGATGATTTTTCTGTCTATGGGAATTCTTTTGATAATTGCTTGCAAAACCTTGATAAAGTATTGCGAGAGATGTGAAGAAACTAATCTTGTTCTTAATTGGGAGAAATGCCACTTTATGGTTAATGAAGGAATTGTATTGGGACATAAAATTTCCGAGAGAGGTATTGAAGTTGATAGAGCTAAAGTTGAAGCAATTGAGAAGATGCCCTATCCTAGGGATGTTAAAGGTATTCGTAGTGTTCTTGGTCATCTTTGGGTTTTATAGGAGATTTATTAAAGACTTCTCTAAGATTTCAAAGCCTCTTACTAATCTTCTTCAAAAAGATGTACCTTTTGTTTTTGATGATGATTGTAAGGAAGCTTTTGAAACTCTAAAGAAAGCCTTAACAAGCTGCTCTGTAGTTGAACCTCTGATTGGAATTTACCTTTTGAAATTATGTGTGATGCTAGTGATTTTCTTAGTAGGTGTTGTTCTTGGACAGCGAGTAGATAAGAAATTGAATGTTATTCATTATGCTAGCAAAACTCTTGATGCTTGCTCAAAGAAACTATGCTACAAGCTGAAAAAGAATTATTAGTTGTAGTCTTTGCTTGTGATAAGTTTAGATCCTATATTGTTGATTCAAAAGTTACAATTCATACTTGATCATGCTTTGCAATTAGATACCTTATGACAAAGAAAGATGCTAAGCCAAGGCTTATTAGATGGGTACTTCTTTTGCAAGAATTTGATTTGCATATTATAGATAGGAAAGGTGCTTGATAATCCTGTTGTTGATAATTTGTCTAGATTGGAAAATATTACTTATGATCCTGATTCCTGTTAATGATAGTTTTCCAAATGAACAATTGGTCTGTAATAAAGGTGAGCTCGCGAGATAGTCCTTGAGTACGGCGATTATGCTAACTTTATTGTATCCAAGTACTTGCCTCCAACCTTTTCAGCTCAGCAAAGGAGGAAATTCTTTTATGACTTGAGGCATTATTTTTGGGATGACCCACACTTATATAAAGAAGGAGTGGATGATATTCTGCGAAGATGTGTTCCTGAATATGAACAACAGGAGATATTGAGTAAATGTCATGGTAGTGTTTATGGAGGACATCACGCTGGAGATAGGACCGCGCAAAAGGTTCTACAATCAGGTTTTTATTGGCCAACTCTCTTCAAAGATGCATGGAAGTTTATTTTATCTTGTGATGAATGTCAAAGGGTTGGTAATATCTCCAGACGCAATGAAATGCCTATGAATTATACTCTTGTTATTGAACCATTCGATTGTTGGGGATTTGACTTCATGGGTCCTTTCCCTTCTTCGGAAGGTAACACTCATATACTTGTGCATTGTTGATTATGTTACTAAATGGGTGGAAGCCATACCTACAAAAAGTGCTTGATGGTGAGACCTCTTTAAGAATGCTTTTAGATATTATTTTTCCTAGATTTGGAGTTCCTAGATATATTATGAGTGATGGAGGTTCTCATTTTATTCATGGTGGTTTTAGAAAAACTCTTGCTAAATATGGTATTAATCATAGAATTGCTTACACTTATCATCCTCAAACTAGTGGGCAAGTAGAATTATCAAATAGAGAGATTAAATCTATCTTGCAAAAGAGCGTTAATAAATCTAGAAAGAAGCTGGGCTATTAAATTGAAGGAAGCACTATAGGCTTATAGAACTGCTTATAAAAATCCCATGGGTATGTCACCGTATAAAATGGTTTATGGGAAAGCTTGCCATTTACCTTTAGAACTAGAGCACAAAGCTTATTGGGTACGTGAGAGAACTAAATAAAGATCCTAAACTTGCCGGTAAGAAGAGATTGCTACAATTAAGTTCTCTAGATGAATGGAGAAGTGAAGCATATGAAAATGCTAAACTCTTTAAAGAGAAAGTTAAGAAATGGCATGATAGAAGAATTATTAAAAGAGAATTTAATGTTGGAGATAAAGTCCTATTGTATCGGTCTCGTCTCGGATTTTTGCGGGGAAAATTACTCTCAAAATGGGAAGGACCATATGTCATTGATGAGGTGTATCGATCGGGAGCAATTAAAATTAGCTCTCTGCAAGGTAATGCCACACAAGTGGTGAATGGACAAAGACTCAAGCATTATATCTCGGGTGATTCTTATAATGAAGATGTTGATGTTATTCAAGTGGTAACTCAGGAAGCCTTCATCAAAGGCCAAGTTGACAGTCCTGCAGAGTCCGACTTTGAATAGGTAACAGTTCTGGTAAGAAAAAGTCCGCGTTTAACTTTCCGAACAATGTTTTTGCAACTTCTGAAAAATATGAAAAATTACGAGATCGAAACGGAGTGGAGGAGACGCACGAGGGAGTGCCCCCACAGGCCGGCGCGGACCCCAGCTTGGCCGCGCCACCCTGTGAGGAGGCCGCCTCGTCGCCCCTCTCCGATCTGGTTCGACCTGGTACTTTCCGTTTATCGAGAATTTTTTTGCTATATAATCCCCCGGACCCCTGGAGGTCCGTATATCGTTTTCTCGACGTGTTTTGTTTCGAGTTGTTTCTGCCAGGATCGACGTCGGATCTAGAGCCACCATGTCTTCGTCGGGAACTCCGAAGGACAGCTTCCTTGAAGACGTCGTCAACCGTACATGAGCGAGTTGAAGATGCACCCCAAGGAATTGTTGCTCGTCAATGGGGAGTTGCGGATTGAAGATGTCGGGGTCCTAAGGGAGAAGGAAGCTTGGAAGACGGGATGGAGAAGCTAGAACAAGAGGTCTTTAACTACAAGAAGATGGCTGAGCGTGAAGTGGACATCTTCCACAAGATCGTGTACGAACTCATTGATGAACACGAGAAGGAGGCGCAAAGCTGTGGAACGACATCCTCTCGACTTCACGACACCACCAACAAACTCCAAGCTCAACTCTATGATGTTCGAGAATCAAAACTGTGAGTATAAAAACAGGTTTAAACACATAGGCTATGCTGCTAGTTTCAGGATCCCTGAGACCAAGATGTCGTTTGTTGATGGAGAGCCTCTTCCTTGGAAGTCTGATGATGGGAAGAGTTCACCACCTCCGGAGGAGTAATTCATCATCGGTATTGGCATCCCCTTGGTTTGTTCCAAGCTTGGGGGAATGCCG
This sequence comes from Lolium rigidum, assembly GCF_022539505.1. NCBI lineage: Eukaryota > Viridiplantae > Streptophyta > Magnoliopsida > Poales > Poaceae > Lolium > Lolium rigidum. The sequence continues at coordinate 3,226,081 of NC_061508.1, read as the reverse complement.
CGGTATCACATCATCACTATCTTTTACCTTTTTACTTTCAAGTAGTGTCATATCATGAGTAGGGAAGTTATCATATAAGATGTGTTGCGGTATGGAAGTATCTCTCTTTAGTTGGTTATCTATGTATCCCTTGGTGTGAGTTATCGTTATGGAATATTAATGAGAAGTCTTATCATTTACATATTGCACATCTTATTTTAGTTTGCAATCTCTATTATATGATTAATCTTGTTGTTAGTATTGGTATCACTTTGGGAGCATTTGAGTAAATCTATTTGGTTTTGGCAAACTTAGCATTGGTCAATAGCAACAACACTTTAGTTTTAAGTAGAGAAGAGGAAATACATGTAGATATGTTATCATCTTTCTTGTTAGTTCCTAGCTTAGTATTCTGATGTTAAAATTGTTTGTGCTTACAAGTAAGATGCATGATTGTTTCTATCACATGTAGATTTGTTTGTTTCCCTCAACTCTTATGCTTGCTAATTAACCTTGCTAGCCAAAGACTGTGCGAGAGGAATACTTCTCGTGCATCCAAACCCTTAAACCAAACCTATGCCATCGGTGTCCACCATAACTACCTACTATGTGGTATTTCCCTGCCATTCCAAGTAAATACTTCATGTGCTACCTTTAAACAATTCAAAAATTATTACCTCTTATTTGTGTCAATGTTTTATAGCTCATGAGGAAGTATGTGGTGTTTTATCTTTCAGTCTTGTTAGGCGGCTTCCATTAATGGACTAGTGGCTTCATCCACTTATCCTATAATTTTGCAAAAAGAGCGGCAACGGGGTTCCCAGCCCCAATTAATCAACTTTCATTAATAATTCTCTTCACATGTTTTGCCTCGATTCATCGAGTAAGCAACTTAATTTTGCAATAGACACTCCTCCATGGTATGAGATTGTTGGAAGGCACCGAGGACTCGGTTAGCCATGGCTTGTGTAAGCAAAGGTTGGGGGGAGTGTCATCCTTAAATAAACTAAAGTACATGTGTAAACAAAAGAGAAGAGGGATGATCTACCTTGCTTGGTAGAGATAACGTCCTTCATGGGAGCCGCTCTTTGGAGGTACTGTTTGGCAAGGGGGTTAGAGTACCCGCTACCATTCGTTGACAACAACAAACACCTCTCAAAACTTTACTTTTATACTCTCTATATGATTTCAAAACCTAAAAAGCTCTAGCACATGATTTAATCCCTGCTTCCCTCTGTGAAGGGCCTGTCTTTTACTTTATGTTGAGTCAGTAAACCTATTTCCCTCCATCTCAGGCAAGCATTTGAGTTGTTGTGATCAAACCATTTATATTGTGATCTATTTCATCATGCCTTTTACTCTTACTTGTTTAGTACAAGTTTTATCTCAATGAATATGGCTTTGAAAGTTATTAATGATTATGAAGAGATTACAATGATTGAGTATGCAAGTTTACCATAAGCTTTAATATGAGAGCGCTGCTCAATTGATGAGTATAATCTGTTAGCTTGTTCTGCGACCAAGAACAAAGTTTGCCATCACCAATTATGATTCCGTATGCACCTTTATTTGTGATTACCTTCTACTAGTTTCAAGTTGAATTATATGAGGAAGTTGTTTACTAGAATGTCTTGTGTGAATGAATATGATGCTTCTTGTCCGTATTTTATTTATCGACTCTTCACTCCATAAACATGTGGTCTTGTTTACCGAGTTCGGTTTCGCTTGGGGACAAGCGAAGTCTAAGCTTGGGGGAGTTGATACGTCCATTTTGCATCACTATTTTATATCATAATTTGTTGTTATTCATTGATATATTTCATATTTGGAGATGATACTTATGTTATTTCATCTATTTTGCATGTTTCATGATTATTTGGAGGATCGCGCACGGAGCCGGGATTCTACTTGGAAAAAGCACCGTCGGAATGCAATATTTCGGAAGATCAACAATTGACGGAAATTATATGAAAAATCCTAATTTTCCGGATGACGAAAGGGAGCCGGAAGGGGGAGCGAGGGGACCGAGGTGGGCCCACCTCATAGGCCGGCGCGGCCCAAGGCCTAGCCGCGCCGCCTGTGAGGAGGGGCCCACGCCCTCTCGCCTCCTTTTCTTCGCGTATGTCTTCGTCCCGAAAACCTAAGCCCCGGAGGATAGTCGCGAAGAGTCACGGCCGCCTGCTGAGGCGGAGGAGCATCGGAGAGAAAAGAGCTCTCAGGCGAGCTGAAATCCGCGGGGAAATTCCCTCCGGAGGGGAAATCGACGCCATCGTCACAGTCATCGAGTGGATATCATCTCCATCATCATCACCATCATCATCATCATCATCATCACCGCCATCTCCACAGCTGCACCTCGTCACCGTTGTAACAATTTGGGTTTGATCTTGTTTGTTTGATAGGGAAACTCTCTCGGTGTTGATTTCTACTTGTTATTGATGCTATTGAGTGAAACTATTGAACCAAGGTTTATGTTCAGATTGTTATTCATCACCATATAACCTACGATCATGTTCCATATGATGTCTCGTGAGTAGTTTGTTTAGTTCTTGAGGACATGGGTGAAGTCTAAATGTTAGTAGTGGAAGTTAAGAAATGGCGAGTTGGAAACAAGTAGAAAATCGTTTCAAAAGAAAGTTAAGTAGTTGGATAGGAAAGTTATTGTCCTAAGGTGCACTTTTACCATTAATTCTATGTATCTTGATCTCATGAATGGTCATACTAAGTATCTTCACAAATATATTTAGAAAATAAAAGTTTCACTGAAATTTAATATTTGCATGTGGTTTCTTCATTCCTAAAGTATTGCTTACCAAGGATAATCTAGTCAAAAGAAACCGGTGGTGATACGACATTTTGTTTTTGCGATAGAGAAGAGTCAATTCAACAAGAGGAAAAAAATGTTTGGCGTATAGTGCATATGATGTTGTGATGGTAATTTGGTTATAGATGGCGAGAATTGTGAATGCCCACTATGTGGACAATGACAAGTTCATGAAAGGCAATGTCGAGTTAGACCCCGATGATGTTGTGATGGTGTTTGAAAGAAGTTCCAACTATGCCGAGGTTGTGGAGAAAGTAGGATTGAGTTGAAATGGATGATCCCAACCGATGACATAGAATTGGAGGGAAGGTATAATGTTTCCTTTGGTATGCACAATCGTTGGAAGACAATGAAGCTCATCTCAGATGAAAGGTGGAGTGCATACAAGGAGGTGGTGGTCGAATCGCAAGACAAGGCTCTCGAGTTATTTGCCACAAAGAAGGTATCGTCGCGGCCGCACTTGGACTTGAACCGGCGTGCCTCCCCAGTTCGTGGTAGGAGCCCGTTTGTTGAACCCGATGTTGACATCTCAACAAGTAGTCCCCCTTCGATGACCCAAGATGCCATGACCCAACAAGAAATCAGCCAACCACCAAGCCCGATTCGCAATGGCAATTATGAAGCAATGGAAGAAGATAATGATGACTACGAGGGCGACGGGTCCGAGGGTGATCCCAATGACAATGAGGTTGGTGATTTGGATGTTTATTGTGTGCAAGAGGACATGACCATGAAATACCGTATAACCGATGCTACGCATCGGAATCGGAGGATGAAGGTCCCGAGGATGAGCTTGATGAAGAGGGGTTAACGACGAAAGAAGCCGAAATTTTCAAGAAGGTAGTTGGCCGGGATCATCAGATACCATTGTTCCGTAATCTTAGTCCTGCAGATAAAGCCGTGGTAGATGGTGGTGAGACCTTTGTGCTCGGACCAAGACCAAGTTCGAAGCGGGATATGAATCACAAAAGGTATGGGATCGAAAATGGAGTGAAGTTTGAAACCTTGTTGAAATTTCAAATATGGGTCAAGGAGTATGCGGTTAAGTATTTCCTTCCATTCAAGGTGGCTCACTCAGACGTGAAGAAGCGTTACACGGTTAGATGTGAAGATGACCGGTGTCCATGGTTGTGCATGCAAGATCATTTAAAGGAGGGCCGCCATGGCACATATCAAGTTGTGTTTCGACTCATATGTGCGAGGGAAAGGACCTCGATGACCCGGAAAAGAAAGATGTTCACCGGCAATTATCATCCAATTTTATCGCTTACAAACTATCAAATAGCATTAAGACACTCCCAACAATGACAATCAAGCAAGTCATTGATACAGTAAAGTCACATTTCGGTTATGAGGTGAAGTATGGGAAGACATGGAAGGCGAAGCAATCCGCATTTAAAATGTTGTACGGTGATTGGGAAGAGCCATACAACCGACTCCCTCGGTTGTTGGGCGCGATGGCGGCTACCAATCCGGGGAAGTATCATGTGGTCGAGCCTTTTGGGTAGAAAATTAGAGAGTACAAATGTGCAACGGTCCGAATATTTTGTCATGCATTTTGAACCTTTCAGCAATCCCTAAGGACATTCCAACACTGTAGGCCAGTCATCTCAGTTGATGACACTTTTCCGACCGGACAATTCTAAGACAAAAAGCAAACACAAAATGCCTACAATAATGTTTGAAAACTAAGATAGGTGAACAATAATGCCTACAACAAGTTTTGCCATCTACAAAATAGTTATAAAAACCAAATGCATAATCAATAAGTATATCAATTATAATCTTCACATTACAAGTTTATCTAGATCTACAATACCAAGCTCTAACCAATATTGACAACAAATTATAGTCACATACCATAACTCTAACTAGCAAAATAGGTCAATCTAGAGGATAATGAAAATGTCAAACTAAAACTAAATCCGCAAGACCACACAAATTTCGAAATTTGTGATGATCTAGGGTTTCACCAATACTACAAAAAAATTGGTTCTAATGAGACAAGATTTTTGAATAAATTTGGTGAGATCAAAAGAACATACGTAAGGGAGGGATGGAGACCAAAATCCATCAAAAAAATCTTCAGATCTAAAGGATTTTGTGAAAGGATTTGAGAGGGGTGAGAGAAGTGGAAGCGCCCTGGTTGCTTCCTGGTCGGGGTCTGAGGGGTAAGTGGTAGGTGGAGGAGATGGGAGCGGCCCACACGACTTTGAAACTTAACATATTTCAAAGGGTAACACCGTTGTCAGGGGATTGAACTTCAAAAGGATAGTGTCCTTGAGAAGGCAATTGACCTCCTAAATTGTGGGCTCCGCCTCGCCACGCTAGCACACGTTCAGCACCACTGCTAGCGGCGCTACGGAGAAGAGGGTAGCGCCCCGAAGGAAGGCCCTACTAAAAAGGGTCAGATTTTGAATATTTTTCAAAATAAAGTCAAATCGTGCTGAAATTTGGAAGAAAAGGTTAAATTTGTCGAAATCGAGTGGCTTTAACGGGCGAACCTGTATTATTGATGCCGGAAAAGCCCGGTGGTTTCTGCGTTTCCTCTGCTTTCCTGTACCCCCGCCACCATGCCGGTGCGACGCTGGACGGCGCCGCCGCTTCTCGCCCGCGCCTTCTCCGCCGCGGCGCCGGCCGCCAGGACCACCGTGCCGCTCGCCCACCTCGCGCATCTCCCTTCCTCCCTCCCGCCGCCGTCCCACTGCACCGTCACCCCTCCCGTCCAGCCCTGGCCGCGCCGCCTCACGCCCCGGAGCTTCTCCCGCCTCATCGTCCGCCTCCCCACGCCGGAGCTCGCCGTGCTCGCCTTCCGCCACGCGCTCTTCCACGCCAACCCTCCCCTCCCGCCCTCCATCCCCGTCTTCGCGGCCGTCCTCTCCCGCCTCCCCGGCGCGTCCCCGGACCTCCTCCCGCCCGTCCTCTCCGCCCTCCGCGCCGCCCGCCTCCCGGCCTTCTCCGACCGCGCCTTCCTGCCCCTCCTCCGCGCGCTCCCGCCGCTCCCCTCCCTCCGCCTCTTCCTCTCCCTCCCGTCCTTCAACTCCCACCCCTCCGTCCGCTCCTTCAACGCCCTCCTCCACTCCCTCGTCGCCGCGCGCCGCCTCCGCCTGGCCGCCGCCCTCTTCCGCGCCGCGCCCACCAAGCTCTACATCACGCCCGACCTCGTCTCCTGCAACATCCTGCTCAAGGGCCTCGTCCGTGTCGGCGACCTCGACGCCGCCCTCAAGGTCCTCGACGAAATGCCCGGGTGGGGGATCGTCCCCGACGTCGTCACCTACACAACCGTCCTCTCTGCCTACTGCGCCAAGGGGGATCTCAAGGGTGCGCAGAAGCTATTCGATGATATAATCGCCAGTGGGCGTAGGCCAGATGTTACGATGTACACCGTGCTCGTCGATGGGTACTGCCGGACCGGGAAGATACAGGATGCAGCTAGGATCATGGATGAGATGGAGGCATCTGGGATGCAGCCGAATGAGGTTACATATTCAGTTGTGATCGAGGCATGCTGCAAGGAGGGGAAATCTGCCGAGGCGTGCAATTTAACGCGAGATGCTTGGGGCAGGATACACGCCAGGCACACCACTAGCTGCTAAGGTGGTCGATGTGCTCTGCCAGGACGGAAAGGCAGGGGAGGCGTACCAGATGTGGAGATGGATGGTGAAGAAGAACGTGCCGCCTGATAACACGATCACGAGCACATTGATCTACTGGTTATGCAAGAGTGGAATGGCTCAGGAGGCAAGGAAGCTGTTTGACGAGCTCGAGAAGGGGTTCAAGCCAAGCTTACTGACTTATAACTCACTTATTTCCGGTTTATGTGAAAATGGGGAGTTGCAGGAGGCTGGTCAGGTTTGGGATGACATGGTTGAACGGAGATATGAACCAAATGCCTTGACCTATGAGGCTTTGATCAAGGGGTTTTGCAAAATTGGGAAGCCAAATGAAGGGGTGGCAGTATTTACAGAGATGGTGACAAAAGGGTGCACCCCAAGTAAATTTATTTATCAAGTTTTAGTCGATAGCCTATCTGAGCCAATACATGATGATATTGTTGGCAAAATTCTTGAGACTGCGGCTTTAAGTGGTCGGGATTTCTTGGATGGTGATTCTTGGGAAATCTTTATCAGGAAAGTGTTGAATGCAAGTGATACTTGGAACAAGCATCTAAATTTAGTGCTAGATACATAACCATGTGGTGTGCAGACCATGGCTAAAAGCCTTAAACTTCTTATTTTACCCAGAGTAAACCTCAAGCTGTTTGATGAGCTCATGAAGGAGGTTCATACCAAGCTTGCTGAGTTGTGTGAAAACAAAGAATTGCAAGGCTAGTCAGGCGTGGGGTTACATGGTTGAACGTACAAGGATCTGTACTAAATACCATGACCTATGAAGTGAAGCTTTGATCAAGAGATTTTGCAAGATGAGGAAGTCAAATGAAGGGTTCATCCTAAGCAATTCTTGCCAAGTTTTGGTTGATTCTTGATAGCCTTTCTGAACCAGTAAGTGGTGTGGCAGAATTCTTGAAACTGCAGCCTTGCTTCTGGGATATCTTGGATTGCTGTTGTTGGGAAATATTTACCTGGAAAGTGTTGAGTATTATACTGTCATACTTCGGACAAGCATCTCAGTTAATTGAATATATAACCACAAAGTCTGTACACTGGCTGCAACCTTTTATTTCATTCCTAGTATTTGGTCAGAGAGCCCATTGACATTCATCTCCCACTTGGAAATAAACATGTTATCATGTTTTCTCTTGTTGACTGGGACAATCGATAGACTTGTTGACTAGTCGCTGATATCTATTAGGTTTGATGATCTGTATATATCAGCTTACATCCCCTAGAATTAATAACGCAGAAGAGGCACGCATGATATTTGTTCATTTTTGTTTTTACTGGAGTATGTGTTTAGCCTGGAACCAGATAGCTGCCATAAGAGCATGTATCTTAGGAAATTTGATAGCTATGAGCTTTCCATTTACTGTTTTCATGATATATATTTTTCTAAAAGGGAGGAGATCAGAAATATGGCTTTGATACAGGCAATCTTGTTCTGCACATCACGAACCAATGAAATGGGGACGTGGATCAGACTTTTATATTATTCTGCTCACGATCATCCTGTGGTGCTCAGTGCAAGGCTGTGTTGTTTTTTTCTTTCCTGCTCTGGTCCTCCCCCATCTCTGTCTGGACCTAGCTTCTTGGAACCATATCAAGATAATGAAAAGTTGTTGCTTGAAATTGTTGCCACTCCAACAGACCATGGAAACCAACCACATTTTAGCATGCATCATACATCACACTTCAGTTGTGCATACTGTGTCTCCATGATTTCACTATTTCTCTTGACATAAAAATACAAATTATTATACTGTTGCACAGATACATTCAGAAATTTATTCCAAAACTCATCATGTATAAAGAAGTTTAGATAATTTGCCTTCAGAGGTAGACTCGTGGCTGGACCAAAGAACTCAAGTAAATGACAGTTGTCTCAAGGGCACATATGATTCAGCATCAGTACATAAGAATACTTCTACTTTGACCTTTTTCGGCTTTAACCTTTTTCTGGTTCCAGCAGTTGAGTATTCAAGGAAAAAGATTGAGATGTCAACAGAGAGAATACAGTTGCTTAAGGTGAAAGAGGAAGAGACAATGCAGTTATGTACTGGGAGCCTGGGAGGTATACAGATTGAACATTGTGGATTCTTTTTTTAATATAGAGTTACAACTTGCAAGAGAGTAAAATTATGTGTATCCTTCATGATTCATGTAATACAGCAATGTTACATTAAAAAAATTAAGGGACCAGATCTTAGTTTTTCTCCATCATGTAGTACAGACTAGTCTCTATGTCACTTCTGTCTGGATAGTAAGAAATCGTAGTACTACCTAGCAAGCAAGACAGTGCAGTCATACAGTTACTTGTAAGAAACTGGAGTTATATGAAATTGCAACTCGCAAGTCATATACTACGGAGTACCTGCTATCACTAGATTTTATAGATTCGAGGATGACTTCCTTACAATCTAGAATTGTACTTGATTTGACAACAAAAGGCTGTTACCACTAGAATTCTTTCTAGGAAATTACTAAAATTGCTGCTATGAATCTTTCTAAAACTTTGAACAGTGATAAAAAAATGTTTTCATCTTTGTAATGAACTCCTGCAGGGTTTTCCAGAAAAGAGCATTGAAATAACACCAATTTCATCTCTGAAATGGTATGAAAATAAACATTTATCAATTACAATGATCCCAGCACGCTCTTTGACTCTTTCCAGTTTTCCACATAGGGACTGCCAGACATGAGGAGATGATCAATTGTACACTGGGCACCCCTCGACAACTATACCCTTAGCAGTGGGGCAAGAGGCAAGGGGGCATCCATCCAATTCATTGCCCCACCAATTCAAATTGATGTTCTCCAAGCCCAGGCATAAGTAAATTAGGACGGCCATGAAAGCCAAACCAGCATCCAGTGCACCTGAAAGCAAATAATTGTGTCGCTCCCACCAGTCTCGTCGATATCTATAGACCACATAACCTGACAGAAATCCAACTAATATCCATGTGATGTAGTTGACTGCGGTAGCTGGTGGCATCTGGCCGGTGCTACCTATCAAGATGGGCATGTTGATAAGTAAGATCCAACTCTGGCGTGGGAATGCCTTGTGCGCAAACCAGACCAGGAGTGGGGCAATGGCTCCCCCAAGAAGAACCAGTTCACAGCCGAGTAAGATCCCAAGTCCCCAAATATTCGGCGTGGGCTAATAAGACCCCAAATGACTGATGCATCATAGAACACATGATCACCAGGGCAGGTCCAAGGGCTGCCTGCTGGGAGGAGCTCAGTGTCGCAAATGTTGGGGATTGTGTCCATCAACCACCATGCTGTTCCAAGGTACACAAATGCTGCAATCAGAGTTCCGACCACCTGCCATGTTTGAAGAAGTTCGTTAGTGAGACAATATGACAATACCACGTGTGTATGTTTGTGGTAGAAATGGCAGATCAATTATTTGATTAATAAGCTTACCTGAGCCATGAACATGGTCCTTGGTGGAATCTTCATGTAGTGGCCCAACTTAAAATCTTGCAAAAATGTCAGAGCTTGGCTCATGCTGATGTAGCCATATACCTTGAAGCACATATTTGCGACAGGCCGTCCAGGATACAAGTACCCCATTATATATTCTGTGATGATGTTCAACCCCGGAGTCTGGATGCAATGAAACAATGAACTGCATGAAAGTGGTGCTCCGGAGTTGTATGGCATGATATGCAAGCTATTTGGAACTCATACCTGGTTTGTAGTTGCTGTGATAATTCCAATTGGGAGGGTAAAGAAAAAGGCAATGGCACATGCAAGTAATACACCCCACCAGGGCAACTGGAGTTGCTCGATGTAGTATTCACAAGCAAATACGGTGATGGCAATGTTAGCAATAAGGATGCAGATGAACCACCACTCAGGGACCTGCTTATATCTCCTCATAAGTTTTGTGTGTACATCCACCCTCTTCTCTTTGAAAGCTGACCTACTTAACTGCCAAATTTCACTGCACGAAAGCACCATGATTTTTAGTAGCTGCTGCCATCGTATCATTGTGCAAAACTTCAACTTTGGCAGAATTTACCTTCCGTGGAAGAGGAGGACATGAACGATTGTCGCGGTAAGGGATGCGAAGCCGACACCATATGTAATAGCGAAGAAAGTGCTGAGGTACAGTGGACCATTCTTCTCGTACGCCATTGTGTCAAAATGGAACTGGGAGTCTATGATGCTTGTGATATTGTACTTTTGCCCAGCCTCAGTGAAGAGCCCATCGGAGAAGATGGGGAAGTTCTGCGCCTTGTAGAAATTAAACCAGTATGCAATGGGTGTGATCACATACATGATGATGAAGAAGCCTGCAGCAAGGTTTGCTGTGGCGAACCAGGGGCTGGCAAGAGGGCTCCCGAGGTACGAGGAAACAGATGCCCAGTCGAGACCGATCGAACCGATGCCGAGGCCGTATAGACCTGAGCCGAGCTGCTGGGCGAGCACGGAGTTGGGGAACACCCAGCAAATCCAGGAGAGGGAAGTGAGCATCTGGAACAGGTAGCCTGGGAAGATGTAGTACACGAAGCTGCAGATGAACGCCACCAGGAAGAACTGGCTGCGTGTGAAGCCGCCTTTGCTTCGACTTTCCTTCTCGTGAAGTGCCCTGCTCAGAATTTCCAAGCCTGTTAGAGAATTCAGATTCAAATGTGCAGGTGCGTTGTATTTAAGACCTTTCAAAGGCTATTTTACCGCTGCGCCCATGAAGATGTTACATGATCATTATTGTTCCATCAGCCAAAATGTCCTTTCAGGGTTCAATTGTTCAAGTTGGTGCCTCTTTAAAGAAACCGAGCTTACTCTACTGCCGTCTTCAGCGACTAGATATAACTCGTAGAAGCAAAAAATTGCCTAGTTTTGTTATGCTTTGTTTGAATCTTTTTTTTTTCTTGTACTGAATTTACTGAAACAAAGCTCGCTATCTAAACTTGAGACCGAGAAAGGATATGGAACGTGTTTCCTGTTTCTGTTTATTTTACATCTTGATGAAAGAAATACAGAAGTGCATGGCCATTTGTCATTGTTCCAACCAGCAAATGACCAGCGACATTGTGCTACACAGGAATAATGCAAAAAAAAAAAGTGAAGATGGTCTGCAACAACTTGGAAATTAAGTCTAGTTGTTGGAAGGCTTCAGATCGGCTTGGTGAAAGTCAAACAAACTCGATCTCATTTCTCAGTGAGCACATCACGTGGATCACGTTCCGGCATGAAACCTGAGCTGCTGCTGTGTGGTCATGTCATTGTCAGTGCTCCTAATTCATTTTCATCAACTTTATATTCTAGACAAAAATATCAGTTTCATTTTCTTAATTAGAGGCCCCAGACTGAGATTCTAACCAACCAACCAATTTTGTGGCCCCTTGCATGATATGGTTTGATGTAAGCCAAGGACACAGGTGACGTTTCATGATCCATGACAGCTAACTACTGGTAAAAATCAAAAATATCAGAGCTGCTATACTTGCTACTAAGCATGCATAATTTACACGCATCGCTCACGAGCACGTCATGAAATGTACGATTTTGTTAGATATTTGAAAGAAAGAGCCAATGCTAAATTTGCCATCCACGGTACACTAAAATCCGACGGCTCGGGGTTGCGCTTTCTCAAAGAGACTAAAATTCCTGATGTTAGCTCCTTACAATTTCCCTTAATCTTAAGCATCAATTAGGCAATCATCTACTCCTAGTAGCCAGCATGAGTACAAGATGACATAGTTAAATAACAATGTTAAGAAAATGTGTAATGTGATTAACTGATTATTATTACTACAAGTTACAGGTTCAAACTAGTAAGTCGCTTGCCGGAGAGGACAAGTAACCAGGAAGCGTGCGTACCTGAAGAGGGAGACCTGCACGAGGTTGGACGGCCACCACATGGCCGCCGGCTCCACGAGGTACCGCCGGAATATGCCCGCCCACCCGAAGCCGAGCACCTGCGTGGTGAGGACGACGAGGAGGGAGACGAAGAACGTGAGCTGCTTGCCGTAGAAGACGCGGACGGCGGTGACGACGTGGATGGCGTACACGGTTCCCGCGCCGGCGTTGGCGAAGATGGTGATGAGCACGTGCTCCTTCACGTTGAAGGGCCCCGGGTTGAGGGTGAACTCCCACCGCCGGCCGCGGAAGAAGGCGCGCTCGGGGAGCGTCGCCGCCATGAGCCTGCCGAGCGGGACGACGGCGATCTGCGCCGAGATGGCGGTGATGGTGAGCGGCTCCTTGCGGTACCAGAAGAACTGGTTGAGGAAGGAGAGCACGAAGCAGGACGCCGTGCCGAGCACCCACATCCGGAAGGTGAGCACGGGGGTGTCCGGGTCGTCGCCGACGGGGACCGTCAGCGCCACCTGCTCGATCGGCGAGTTCTCCTCCTCCTCCTCGTCGGGCTCCGGCGGCGAAGACGACGACGACGCCTCGTGCGCGCCCACGAGGAGCGGGGCGGTGATATGGTGCTCCTCGAGCTCCTCCTCCTCTTCTTCGTCTCCTTCCTCCCGGCCTTGCCGTTCGTGGCGGGAGGAGGCGGACGCCATGGCTAGCTCACGCCGGCTGAGGGACGGTCGTACGTCTGCGGCCTGCCTGCCTGCCTGGCCTTCTTGGGTCCTCTCCTTCCTCTTCTTTTGCTGTAATGTCGCTGCATCGTTTTGGTAGTATTATTAATTGCTCTGATCTCTTTCTTATTTGTCTGAGATATGGATGTCTCTCCAAATATCAGTACTGTCAGTTTGGACTTTGGAACTCCGACGACGAGATCTCATCAGCTGACACGCGACGGACACTTGATAGTTAAATATACGCACACGCAGATTCACGATCCATGGTCAGCGACTGAACGATGATTGGTTGTTGTGTGCAAGTCGATCGTAGTAGTACGTGAAGTAAATTAACCCCATGGGAAGGCTGGCTACGTAGTGGGAGTAACATGCATGTAATAGCATCGCGTATTTAGCGTTTTGTTGTGATATGGACGTCTTAATAAATGAAAAAAGAGAGTGATATGGTAACTAGCTATGTTACTGCATAACTATCACATACCTCAAGCGAAGATGAGTCTACAACATAATAAATGATACTAATGCATGACACGCACATATAAGTTCACTACCCACTATGAATGTAATAGCCTAGGCTCAATAACATGGCGTATGTTACTTAATGCTAAGATAGTCCCACTATGACCAGCCGAAGGATGAGTATGTATTTGTGTGTCAACACCGAGAACTGAACTTGGATGATTTTATTATCAGGGATGCAGATAGTACTACTATGCATTGCTTGGCGGGAACCAGACAATGCACCCACAAGCATTTTTAACAGAGTGAGTAACTAGCTCCATCACCAGGCATGTTCCCGGCCAGATTCAGTGTACGGATCCTGTGGCGCAGCCTGAATCGAGATGTCTACCATCCCAGGCGAAGTACAACTGCAAAAATGTATGCTTCAAATCTTTCAATAAACCAGGATAACCTTCCACATTTTTTTTGAATGGCTACCATTACTCCGTTCGGTAATAAATGTGTCAACTGTACGACGAAATTAGTATTATATTATGAAAGTACAATTTAAGATTGATCTGGTGATATTAATTGGGTCTTGGAAAGTTTGGTTAAATTTTAAAAATAGGATAAAAACTAAACGTAGACGTATTTCCGTACAGAGTGATATGTAAGAAAACAGAGCCCCAGAGCCTAACTTGCAACGCACGGTAAGATTCTTCCGTTTCCTGTTTTGGTTTCTTGTTTCTAGATGCTTTTCATTTTTTGGACCCTACTTTCTTGTTGCTTGCTTTGTTTTTGTTGGGGTTGTAAGGCTCGTGTTATCTTGATGCTCCCTTCTACAAGACGGCACGCATTTGGTACATATCCGTCTAAGAGGAAAAGGAGACGGCACATACAAAATTGTTGCACTTTTTTTAGGATAGCATGTTGAAGCCCTGATAATTTCACATGTATAACTATTTTTTGTCTGCCCATTGAAGTATCTGACAAAAATTTCAGCACAAAATAAGTTTAGCGAAAGACAGTTGATCACTCATCTCATGAAACATGATGTTCACCTCTCTTTTCATTTCTTTAAGTTAATGTCTGAATGTACTCTTCTACTTCTCTACGAGTTCTCTACTTTCACGAAATGCTAATCTGAAAAGCCAGAAACTGCAATCCATGGATGGCTTGGAAAGTTACTTTGCTAGCTATATACTCCAAACAAGCATACAAGACAATGTCACACAATATTCATGTGAATATTAATTAGGTGGAGTGTTTCCTTTCTTCGATAGATTAAGCAATTTTATCTATTTTTATTCACACAAGAAGTTGATTTAAAAAATCACACAAAAGAGACCAAAACCATCTAGCATCTACGTACATAGAGGATGCACACAACCCCAAAGGCCAAAGCATAAGTTCCTCGCCAAAGACGGGGGCAAAATAGATTAAAACCAAACTATTTGGTAGAGAAGCACCTGTCTGAAACTATATATACCATCAGCATCCATGTTTAGCGAGCGGCTTCCTAGCGACTTGCTTGAACTGCTCCCTCTCTGGTCTTCCCTTGAATCACAGAAAGATACTGAGCCGAGTAAGTGTGTACATAAGCACAGACCAACTAAGTCTCTGTAGATTCCAATGAGCCTAGCAGAGCCACACATTTTACACCAGAAAAAAAATCATGGTTATCCAGGATGAGCAAACAAGGATCAAAATGAATATGCGATTTTGGCCGGTTCCACGTGGACCACGTTGCCAGCGAGGCGAGAAGGAATCTCGGACAGGCAGCCAATCACCAAGGAGCAACTCTGCAACGTCAGTGGTGTACCAATCAACATCTCCAAAAATGGTCCTTGTCGAGCTAGGAGAAGCGGTTGCATCTTCTGCTCCCAGAATTGACAGGGTTGCTAGATCCAAATTAACAAGAGCCACTAGCAGCGGCATGGCCGCGTGCATGGCGCGACTGCGACGCACCATGAGTTAGTTGGAGCGTATGGTACACTGGTGTCAAGATAATTAAGACCCAATAGAAGGATCATTATGTCACTGGTTTCAATAAAATATCATGGGCGTCTTGGTGGATCTATAATTAAAATTAGTCATAGTGGGGAGTAATATGGAGTAGTAACACTATGTTACTATCTCTACACTGGGTAGTAACATATGTGTGGTATCATGCAATGTCATATTTATTAGGTTGTAGACTCATCTTTGGGAAGTGTAATGTTACGGTAACATAGCTAGTTACCACCTCAGTCTATTTCTTCATTTATTGTCATATCATGTCACCAAAATGTGTTGAAATGTATGATGTTACTACCTATGTTACTCCTACTATGAGTAATCTAAGTTAACTCTTGGTCAGATTATGTCATCCAATTTATTCGCAATTGGAATTTTTTTTGCTGCAATTGCAACCCCATGTGCAATTCTAAAGTGCACGAATCACGATGCAAATTTAATGGTACCAAAGTCGATGTAGCTCTAACTTAATTATTGGTGTACCTAGAACGATTAAAACCTAATTATCACTAATTTGGCTCGTCTGCTTCTTACTTTTTTCAGAGAGAATTAGCTTGCCCCCAGCTAGAGAAGACCACTCGAGCTAATTAAGCCCACATTTTGGTTCGGTGCATTGACCCCATCCCTGAGGCAAGATCCAAAAAAAAAAACATAACTGAGAGGGGCACTTATGATGATGTTAGGCTAAATGAGAGGGGGCACTAATTGTGAAAATATGGCGGATAAGCTTTGGGAAGAAAATCGAGTGGGGGCATTGGCCCCCATGAGCTATACATTGGATCTGTTCATGCCAATAGGTGTCGCCAAACAGGGTTGAGGGTCCTTTTCGTTAAATTATTTTAGCAATCAAGAAATTGCAGAATTTAGACACCATAGAGCAAACGAAAACACATATTGATGTTTCAAAGGAATTATTGTATGGTTTTACCACACAAAGATAGATCATTTCGTTCAAGAGGAGTGACATATGGAGGCTAATTTTCGTTCATGTTTTTTGGTGGTATTACCTTAGTCTAATGAATGGATTTGACATATGCTCTTGGTATTTTCGACTATATGTTTTTTGTTGGTACAGTTTTGGAAGAGGATTTTTGTTTAGAACTTTGAAAGTAAGGGGATGTTCTTGGTTTTGTATAGGACTGCTTTGGATTCAAGAATTTCCTAAGAATTTTGGAGAATACATTATTTTTCCTATGAAAGCTCCTTCAATCATAAGATTGATGTCACCGAGTCGAAGGGTCCCAAGTGTTGCTTCTTCGCTAGGTTGGCTATTCGGAACAAGCTCTAGAGCTATGTCCGCCTTGCAAAGAGTGGATGGACGCATCAGCTCCCTTTTCAATTGTGCCATTGTCAGCATGAAACAATGAGAGACACATTGTCTTCAGATGTAGTTACTCAAGACGCATTTGGCAGGCCATAGCCTCCCGACTCTCATGCCCTAATCCTCTCTAATGCTTGGGATCTGACCACCCCACGATGCTCCAATATTGACATGCCATTGCAAACAGGACAACCTCATCTGCGAAAGGTCTCCTTCAGCCATCACCCTCATCTCTTGAGAAATCTGGAAGGAAAGAAAATCAATGGGTCTTCAATAACAAGGCATCAATGGTGTGGAAGCTCATGCAAGAAATCAAGGACGAAGGCTAAGCATTTGCTTTTTGTCGATTGCTTAGTCCCCTCAATGTTTGCTCCTCATATATTACTGATAACAAGTCAGGGTTTTTCTTGGGCCTTCCTGCTAAGCCGCTGGACCGTTTTTACTTACTCAATTATGGGCCGACGAGGCCCATTTCGTGGTACAAATTCGTATGGGCCCTTCCGCATCGAAATCGTGCGACGATCTGCGCAGTGTTCATCAATGGAGGAAGCCAAGCGCCTGCACGCGCGCGCGCTCCGCACTGGCTCGCGCCGCCTGCAGCCGCTCCTCCTCCGCGTGCTCGCCGCCGGCGACCACCGCTATGCCGCGGTCCTCCTCGACTCGTACCCTTCCCCGTCACCCCCCGCCGCGGCGGCACTCCACGACCGCATCCTCCAGGCGCTGGCCTCCTCGCGCAGCCCGCTCCTCCTCCCCTCCTTCGCCCGCGCCCACCGCCACGGCCTCATCACCCATCTCTCCTTCACATTCCTCCTCTCCGCCTCCGCCGCCGCCACCTCCCCCCTCTTCGCGCGCTTCGCGCTCTCCTCCCACGCCCTGCTGGTCAAGTCTGGCCACTTCGCCGCCGGCGACCCCTTCCTCGGCTCCGCCCTCGTCTCCTTCTACGCCAAGAACCGCCTCCTGGACCAAGCCAGGCGGGTTTTCGACGAAATGCCGCGCAGGGACACGGCCGTGTACAACGCGCTGCTCTCGGCGTACACGAGGGGCGGCCTCCTCAGCAAGGCGGAGAAGCTGTTCGGGGAAATGCCTGAACGGAACGTGGTTTCGTGGACCGCGATGGTGTCCGGGTACGCGCAGAACGGGCTGCACGCGGAGGCGGTGGAGACGTTCATGGAGATGTGGGAGGGGGCAGGGGTGCAGCCAAATGAACTGACGGTCACCAGCGTGCTGCCTGCTTGCGCGGCTGTTGGAGCGATGGGGCTAGGGAGGAAAGTCGAGAAGTACGCAAAGAGGAAAGGCCACCTCGGGAATGTGTATGTCGCCAATGCAGTGGTGGAGATGTATGCCAAGTGTGGCAACATACGAAGGGCTTGGCGGGTGTTTCAGAGGATCGGTTGCCGGCAAGATCTGTGTTCTTGGAACACAATGATCATGGCATTCGCCGTGCATGGACTGTGGAGGGAAGCACTTGCCTTGTTCCACAAGTTGAGGGTGAGTATTTTTTCCTTGGATAGTTTGTTACTCCCGTGCTTTCGCACTAATACCATAGCATTTCCTTGCAAATTGCTTGCAAAAACATCATCCTACATTTAGTGATTGGTAACCTTAAAGCCATATAGTCGACACCATTATTTCAACATCCCTTTCTCATTTGTCTCGGAGAACCTTAAAGCTTATTTTACTGTGTTCAGATGACAGGGATGAAACCAGATGGTATTACATTTGTTGGAGTCATTTTGGCTTGCACTCATGGAGGTTTGGTGCATGAAGGAAAGCTACTATTCGACTCGATGTACGCAGATTATAATCTTACTCCACGAATTGAGCACTACGGTTGCATGGTTGATCTGCTTGGGCGTGCTGGCCTCCTGAAAGAAGCTTACAGTATGATATGTAGAATGCCAGTGGAGCCTGATGCCGTCATTTGGGGAGCCCTGCTCGGTGCTTGCAGCTTCCATGGCAACATAGAGCTAGCAGAAATAGCAGTGAACAACCTTGTCTTTCTTGAGCCACAAAACACAGGAAACCTAGTGATCCTTTCAAACATATATGCGTCGTCTGGAAAATGGGACGGTGTTGCCCAGGTCTGGAAGTTACTCAAGGAGAAAGACCACAAGAAATCAGCCGGGTACAGCTTCATCGAGTCAGATGGCAGGATGCACAAGTTCCTTGTTGAAGATAAGTCGCATCCAAGATTTGAGGAGGTATACAGAACCCTCGACAGCGTCACAATGCTCATGAAGCCTGTCAAGTCAGAAAATATGCAAGAATTGGAGAGCTGTTTCTGTCACCTGTAGTAGAATCTAAACCCCTAGAGACGGCATGCAAGAGAGAGATAAAGCGACCTGGGATTGCCCATTTGAAACGCTTGCTCTTATCTTCAGCACCAAAGACCTGCAAAGTGATTCACAGAGGCGGTAATAGAAGAGATGACGGATCAAGTAAATGCATAGCACCACCTGGACGCCAACTCTTCTCTAAATGCTATAGATCAAAAGGGTGTTTATGATGTGCTTACTTATGTGCTTGCCATTAGGAGGTGCAGACAACTGGAGAACTGCACACAAAGTGTACTGAGATATTGGCCAAGAAGGTACATCTATTTATTCTTGAACAGTGAGGAGTTCCATGATAAGTAAATGAGCATGAACTGCAGATATACAATGAGGTTGAGTTTATGTGCTCCGTTGCTGCCACATCTTGTAGCATGTTGAGCAGAGGTGGAGCGAACCCGCTTTCTGAGCCTGGGCAGGGTATAGCTGAAGAAACATCCTTGGCATTCGCTGCGACGGAACTGCTGCCGCCTAGATGAGGTTCACTGGCCGGAGGTGGCTTCGTCAGTTTGGTTGTGCATCTAATATGCTACTCGTAGGTGTTCTTCTGTACCCGTCTATTTTCCTTGCTAAACAGTATTTCCTGACTTATTTTCTAATCTACTGTAGAAAAGTAGCTGCAGATATGAAAAAGAAAAGAAAAGTCGGCTAAATGCTAGACATACAATGCGTGCTTAGTGAAACGGGATTATAGTCCATCGGAATGCCAAGCACAACCCGATGAGAAATTTATGCCTTACCACAGTGGCAGTCTGAGTTGGAGGACCGGGAAGGTCGCTGCGCCATATGCCGGCTCGAATTTCTTGGTATTTCAATCTGAACTGATTTCAATTTCAGAAATTTCGCAAAATTTAAAAGTCTTAACCTGGAAATGCAACTGTAATATAATGCACAAACTGAACCATTGTTAATGTAGTGGACAGCGAGTGCCTCGATTGAACCTCGAGGCTGCCCCTGCTCTGTCAGAAAATAAAATAAAGTAAAATTTTAAAATATGTGTCAATAATGCAAATGCAACTGTAATATGACCCGCGAGGATGACCTGATCGTAATGAAGCCTGTCAGCTTGCAACCACTCTTGTCAGGAAGTAGCCTTTTTTGGTTCTTCTGGAATAAGAATGACCCACCAAGCCTTGGCCCTCACAGTCCTGCTGGTTTGTAGTGCCATGAGATCCACATCCTGCCGCCGGCCTCACACGCATATAGTGCTTGCATGACCTCACCAGTAACAAATATTAATGGGAATAATAGATGATTATGCCTATGTGTAGTAGTATAGTACTGTTGGTTGGTCATCTCCTCCTTGGTGCTTTGATGGCCACCTCATAGAGACTTGCTAGAGCTTGGTAAAATATGGCACACTCCTGTAGCAGACTTCTGAAACTAATTTAGTTACAGGCTTACAGCTAGGGCTCCACCGTAGAATGAGTCGCTAGCTCCCTATAAATAGTCCCGCCTGCTTCATCATACATGCACCAGTTAAGCAACTGCTAAGCTCATCTCCCCCTTGTTCCTTTACCTCCTCTTGCTTCATCTTTCTTTAGAGTCTGCTAATGGCTTCCTCTCTTAAGATCGCCGTCGTTGTTGCCATTTGTGCTCTGATGGTGTTAGGGCAGTCACCTTCCGTCGACGGTTGTGGCCTTGATTGTTGGCCGCTGTGCTGGTGCAAGAAACCTGCTCAGCATCGGCATCTGCTACAAAGCCCCCGCCGGATGGGCGAAGACGTTCGTGGGCGTGGAAGTTTGCTCGGCCAGGTCTGACGCCAAGCATGGATGGACCAGGACGAATGCATGCGCCTACATGAGCGTTGTTATTTCTTGTTTCAAGTTATGTGTTTTTACTTTTTTACTTCCATATAATTCCTCTATCCCACGGAAGTTGTCTAGAGTTGTTAAAATTTAGATGTATCAGACACTATCTAGTGTGGATACATCCAAATTTTAATAAATCCACGGCAAATTTCATAGGATGGTGGAGTGTTATTAATAAAGTGAATGGTCTCGAACTGTTGATCGCTCCAATTGAGGCATATTTGATTCCATTTAGTCTGGCTCTTCCGCGTTAATTAGATTCTTGGGACTAATCAGATGCATATTTGATTCCATTTAAATCCTTGTGTTACTATGCGTGCGTTTGTGTTTGTTTTTCCCTTGTATATCTATACTGTAGATTGTAACTATCCTCAAAATTTATCTACATTTCATATGGACATAGTGAGGCTACTAGGTTATCTATCATCCTCTCCCCCGCGTCGCCCTCCTCTGGCGACCGGGGGGAACCCTAGCCGCCGCCGCCCCTAGGCCCCCACCCCCTCGCTCCCCTACCTCGCCGCCGCCGGGAGGGGCCGCGCAAGCCGCGCGCTCCCCGGGGAAGGTGGCGGCGGGGCGGTTTTCTTCCCTCCTGCGTCCCTGGTGAGAGGGAGCTCACTCGGGCGCGGCGACGGGGACGGGCGCGGCGTCGGCGGGGGCACGGTGACGGCGACGGGCGCGGCTGGCTGCAGGCGGCGCTTGGTGGCCGTGCGGAATCGCGGGCCATCCGGGCCCGATCTTGGCCGCGATGGGCGGCGCGGCGGCGTGGTGCTGGGCATGTGCGACGGCTGGGCTGGCAGCGTGGGCGGTGGAGCCAGCCGAAGGCCATGGCGGCGGTGCTGGTTCTGGTGGCTGCGGCGATGGGCGGGCCCCGATCTGGGCCTGTTTGGCTGTGCGGTGGCGGCTTCAGATGGTGTGGGGTGTTCACGTCTGCGGACTTCGGTGGTCGTCCTCGAGCCCCGTGTCGGTGTTGTCGGCGTCCCCTCTATGTGGCGTTCCGGCGGCGCCCACGGTGATCTTCGGCGGTTCTCCGTTGGCTTCGGGCTGTGCTGCCCTCTGCGCGTCGGCGACTACGGGTTGGCCGGAGGTTGCTCGGCCGGTTGGAGATGGTGGTTTGTGCCGGTCCTTGTTGGCGGGCGCGAGGTCTTGGAACTCTTCGCTGGGCGAAAGCTCTGTCTTGGCGGCCGGCCAGGACCGACGACGGTGACGCCTGTGGGCACCGCATACTTCTTGAAGGCGGGTGTTTCTTGTTCTCCGCTCGGGTTCTCCGGGGGAAACCCTAGATCCCTCGCGGGATCGGGCGTGGGCGGCGCTCTTGCGTCGTTTTGCCTCTTGGGGCCTCGCTTTGGATGTCCACCGGACAAAGGGACTTGTGGAGTGTTTTGGTGGTTTTTCGGCGGAGGCGGGTTCGTCTTCGGCCAGGCGGGGCGCGGCCTCGGGGCCGGTGGTAGTTGGAGCGGTGGCTCCGGTCTTTCGCCTCCGCCTGTTGCGTTGAGGTGTGGTGTCGACCTGGCTGGTCGTCGACCCGTGTGGAGCGCAGCCTCAGGGCTGGCGTGTGGTGTCGTGTCGTAACGATTTTCGGCCTGTTTTCCTCATAAACGGGCCAACTCTTTTCTCCTATATCAATGAAGGCAAAGCTTTTGCCTCGGTTCAAAAAAAATACTACCTCCGTCCCAAGGAATAAGGCGCACACGTATTCTAATGCAAACTTTGACCATAAAAAATGAGCAACAAAATCATTGCTATATTATATGTAATTAGTATCGTTGGATTTGTATTGAAAAACACTTTCTAATGATGTTAATTTCATACAAATAATCTTTATACATTTGAAGTAATTCTTAGTCAAACGAAAAGCACGTAAAACGGCGCGCCTTATTCCTTGAATCGGAGGTAGTATCTATCATCCTCTCGCCCCTCGTGCCCTGGCCCCAGACGAATTTCATATTCCCTCGCAATGCCAAACGCAGCCCGATGAGAAATGCACGTGGAATGGTACACTCCTCGATTTAGACCACGTCGGTCACACTCCTGCAGATTCGCTGAACCTGGCCGGGAATTGGCGATGTACTAGTTGATAGATTTCGTCGTTCCGAGTCCAAATACAAATGGTATTTGTCCAAACGTCCATTTCGCACAATAAAATACGCACACCAATTAGATCGAAGATCGAATCCAAGTCCAAATTACTAACAGCAACAATGCAGCGACAGCTGAACTGTGGACCCAGGAGAGGCAGGCACTCACTGGCTCACGGCCGCGCGACCATCCCCCGTCTAGCCATGGCGTCCTCCTCCCGCCACGAACACCAAGGCCAAGAGGAAGAAGAAGATCAAGAGCACCAAGAACACCACGGCCATGGCCATGAGATCACCTCCCCACTCCGTAAGCGCCGCCGTCGCCACAACATGAACTGATCCTCCTCTTCTTATATGCAACTTCTGCTATTGCTGACCATTGTTCTCTACTCCCAATACTTGCAGTGCGGCCACCGCCGTCAACCTCACGGACCTCACCGGAGCCCCAAGAGGAGGAGAACTCGCCGATCGAGCAGGTGGCGCTGACGGTGCCGGTGGGCGACGACCCGGACACCCCCGTGCTCACCTTCCGGATGTGGGTGCTCGGCACGGCATCCTGCTGCGTGCTCTCCTTCCTCAACCAGTTCTTCTGGTACCGCAAGGAGCCGCTCACCATCACCGCCATCTCTGCTCAGATCGCGGTCGTGCCGCTCGGCCACCTCATGGCGGCGGCGCTTCCCGAGCGCGCCTTCTTCCGCGGCAGGCCGTACGAGTTCACCCTCAACCCGGGGCCATTCAACGTGAAGGAGCACGTGCTGATCACCATCTTCGCCAACGCTGGCGCCGGCACTGTCTACGCCATACACATCGTCACCGCCGTCCGCGTGTTCTACGGCAAGCAGCTCACCTTCTTCGTCTCCCTCCTCATCGTCCTCACCACCCAGGTGCTCGGCTTTGGCTGGGCAGGCATATTCCGGCGGTACCTTGTAGAGCCGGCCACCATGTGGTGGCCGTCCAACCTCGTCCAGGTCTCCCTCTTCAGGTACACCTGTCAGGCGAACAACTTGTCATTTTCAACTACTGGTAAATTACATGGCATCATCCAATTAGCTTGTTTTTGGTTGATTAACTCCTCGATAGAACTGTACAAGTACAACTCAAACAAAGGTTTTCTTCTTGAAAAGATTTATCTACGTTTGGTGCCTTGCCAGTGTTCGTGATGCGTGTAAGCAACGTATGCTTTACAAGTAGGAATTTTGAATTTTGAGCAACTTGTAATAAGCTATTGTTAATGTGAAGAAGTAGCTAACCTGCTGTGGGTCATCACTCATCACACGTCGTGGTGGCCCCCTGATTAGCATGAAAGAGGCCAAGGTCATGACAGGCCCGCTGCCTATAAGAAAATGACATGATTGCAACAGCTTGGACTCTTGAAAGATTCTAAGGAACATTTTGGAACTTGAGTCTGAAAAAAAAGGAACTCTAATGAAGGATTAAACTTCTCAAATTGACAAAGATTAATATGAAAAGCTTCCAGCATCTGGCCTCTCAGAGTTTGTGGCAGGCCATCTTTATTTGTCAAGCCTAGCATCTTTGCTGTACCAACTGGGTCTTACGCTCATGTCTTCTTTATTAAATCCACATGGACAGAGTGAAATGAAGAACTCTATCTCCTAGATAGCCGGTGGTCATCTCAAGAAAATGCAGGGAGATAACAGGCAGGACAAGATTAGAAAGAATATTTACTGTCAAATTAACCTTGGGAGGAATATTTGTATGATGATCAAAGAAATCAACGTTAAAAAAGAACAATGAAAATGCATAATATTCCCTGAAAATAACTTACACATTTGCAATGTGTTGTTCATCAGGGCACTTCATGAGAAGGAAGAGCGCAGAAAAGGTGGCTTCACGCGCAACCAGTTTTTCATGGTGGCCTTCACCGGTAGCTTCATATACTATATCTTCCCAGGCTACCTGTTCCAGATGCTCACCTCCCTCTCCTGGATCTGCTGGGTCTTCCCCTACTCTGTGCTTGCCCAGCAGCTCGGCTCAGGGCTCCATGGCCTCGGCATTGGCGCGATCGGTCTTGACTGGGCTTCTATTTCCAGCTACCTTGGGAGTCCTCTTGCCAGCCCCTGGTTTGCCACTGCAAACGTCGCTGCAGGCTTCTTCATCGTCATGTACATAATCACACCCATTGCCTACTGGTTTAATTTCTATAAGGCACAGACCTTCCCCATCTTTTCTTCTGGTCTCTTCACATCAACTGGGCAGAAGTACAACATCTCAGCCATTGTAGACTCCCATTTTCATTTTGACATAGAGGCCTATGAGAAAAATGGTCCACTATACCTTAGCACTGTCTTCGCTGTCACGTATGGTGTCGGTTTCGCAGCCCTGACAGCAACAATCGTTCATGTTCTCCTCTTCCACGGAAGGTAACTTCTGTCAAAAGTTTGTCAGTCCGTAGTGCAAAATTGCTTAGTTGCAGTAGCTAAGAACTGTGATGCTTGTGTCCAGTGAAATATTGAAGTTAAGCAAATCAGCTTTTCAAGAGAAACGGGTGGATATACACACAAAACTTATGAGGAGATATAAGCAGGTCCCTGAGTGGTGGTTCATCTGCATCCTTATTGCTAACATTTTCATCACCATCTTTGCTTGTGAATACTACATTGAGAAACTCCAGTTGCCCTGGTGGGGTGTATTGCTGGCATGTGCCATTGCCTTTTTCTTTACCCTCCCAATTGGAATTATCACAGCAACGACAAACCAGGTACGGATTCTACGAACTTTCATATCACACCACACAGCTCCAGAGCACCAGTTCTGCAATTCACAAATTTCCCTGGATTCAGACTCCTGGACTAAACATCATTACTGAGTACATCATCGGGTACTTGTACCCTGGACGGCCTGTTGCGAATATGTGCTTCAAGGTATATGGTTTTATCAGCATGAAACAGGCTCTGGAGTTTCTGCAAGATTTTAAGTTGGGGCATTACATGAAGATTCCTCCAAGGATCATGTTTATGGCTCAGGCAAGCTTTATTATTCGTGTAATTTATCTGCCATTTCTACTCCAAAAGGTCTTTTCTATTGTGTGTGTCATGAAGGAAATTCTTCGAACATGGCAGGTGGTCGGAACTTTGATTGCGGCATTTGTGTACCTTGGAACAGCATGGTGGCTGATGGACACAATCCCCAACATCTGCAACATTGAGCTCCTCTCAGCGGACAGCCCCTGGACCTGTCCTGCTGATCATGTCTTCTATGATGCATCGGTCATATGGGGTCTCATTGGCCCGCGCAGAATATTCGGGGACTTAGGAACTTACTCAGCAGTGAACTGGTTCTTCTTAGGGGGAGCTATTGCCCCACTCCTTGTCTGGCTCGCGCACAAGGCATTCCCAGGCCAGAAGTGGATCCTACTCATCAACATGCCCGTGATGATCGCTGCCACCAACCAGATGCCACCCGCCACTGCGGTTAACTACAGTGCATGGATACTTGTTGGGTTTTTGTCAGGTTATGTGGTCTATAAATATAGACGTGACTGGTGGGAGAGGCACAATTATCTGCTTTCAGCTGCACTAGATGCTGGGTTGGCATTCATGGCCGTTTTGATTTACTTATGTCTAGGCTTGGAGAACATCAGCTTGAAATGGTGGGGCAATGACTTGGATGGATGTCCCCTGGCTTCTTGTCCCACTGCCAAGGGTATATTTGTGGAGGGATGCCCGGTATACCACTGAACAATCTCTTCATGTGTGCCACAGGCAGTCCCTGTAGATACTGGAAAGTGTCAATGAACACGATGAGAAATTCGGGTTTTTGTATTATATTGTTCAAAGTTCGATTCATAGTGACAATCTTAGTAGTAATTGCCTAACAAAACGATTTTAGCAGCAATAGGTGTTAGTTTCAGTGGAAGACATATGCTATCAAGTTCCTTGAGAAAAATACACAAAATAAAATAAGAAGTTTTAGCCGCAGTCTATAGAACTCACATAGCACTAAATTCAGATGAGTGTTCCAATTATCACTTGTATTGAACACTTTACCAAATAGCTGACAAAGATTCCCCAAGAATCCGGTCCGCAAAAAAGCTGCCGTCTCAAAATCTTTCCGACAACATCATATATTGGCTCAGAAAGGTTATCTGGTAAAGGAACCTACCTGAGGATCACCATCTCCCTCAAGACTGCAGCCCCTTCGTCAAAGCGCTTGTGATTGCGTTATCTGGTGGTGGCACGGTCATCTTCACCATCAATCTCCATTTGATCTGACCCTCAGTCCTGACACAGCACACCAGGCTATCTTATCACCTAAGTGGCGTGTTTGGATTGCACCCTGCCCGCGCGTGACATTTCGAGCATAGATTCGCATGCCTCGACAGATTTCGCCTCCTTCCTTGCAACAAGCCTCGATCACCGCTGAATATCTAACACCTACATTATCCCGACCGGATGCTGCACCCCATAATCATTTTTCGCGAAAACGCAAAAGCCTTGCATTTCGATGCATTGATAGATAAAGAAGAGTTTATGTACAAATCCGAGCACGGACACAACACGCCGTACAACTCGACCCAAGGAAAACTAATCTAGGGGAGTAGCTGGCGCACACCCCGGGCTCCCGCGTCCGCCCATTGCTGCGCCTCGGCCACTAAGTCGTTGAACAAGGATGTCACCGAAGGTCGCACGTTGTCAAAGACCACCGCGTTCCGATGCTTCCAGATCCACCAAGCCGTAAGCATGATAACCGACGAAGTGCCCTTGCGCAGGCCGGCGAGGGCGGTCCGCACCGCCTGCGACCACCACTCCGCGAAGTCACCCTCAACCGTGGGAGGGCCCGAGGTGGATCGTATCCACGACGGAACCTCAAACCAAACCGTCCCGGAGAAGGAGCATCCCGTGAGCGGATGGCTCATTGTCTCGACAGATTGGTCACATAACGGGCATGTAGGCGCGTGCGGGAGTCCGCGACGTGCCAGCCTTTCCCCCGTCCAGCATCCGTCGAGGCAGGCCAGCCATATGAAGAACTTCACCCTAGGCGGCGCCCGGGATTTCCGGCTAAGCTTCCAGGAGCTTGAGATGACCGCCCACCGGAAGAGGGTGTCATAACGAGGAGCTGGCCGAGTACCGGCCATCCGTCGTCCAACGCCAAATCAGCCTATCTGGGCCCGCCGATAGCTGGGTGTCCCGAGTCCGCCCCACAGCCGTACGTACGCCACGGTGCTAGGGCGCTCGGTGCACCAACTATGTCGGGGATCCGAGAACGTGCGACCAACGCCTCTCGGACCGTGCGAGCCTTCCGCCGACGCTTCGGTACTAGGGCGTACACCTCCGGCGCCATCTCCTTGATGGACCTGCCGTCCAGCCACCTGTCTTCCCAGAAGAGGGCGGATTCCCCGTTGCCGACCACCATGTAGGTGGAGGCCGCGAAGACATCCAGCTCCGTCTTCGAGAAGTGCATATCCAGCCCGCGCCATGGTCGCAGGGGATCAGTGCGCATCCGCCAGATCCATCTCACCCTGAGGCTGATGGCAGTGCGCTCAAGGTCTGGGATTCCCAAGCCCCCCGGCCCGCAGCCGGCCTGCACACCCGCGCCCGGTTGACGTGGCGGTGCCCACCGTTGGCATCCGCCCTGCCCGTCCATAAGAATCCTCTCAAGATCTTATACACCCGCTTTAGTGCTTTCTTGTGGATGCCCGGCACCATCAACCGATGTAGAGGGATCGCCGCTAGGACCGAACGGATCAGCGTCGGACGTCCCGCCCTAGGCATCATCGATGCCTTCCAGTGGGTAGTTTGTCGACCAGGGCGGTCTACCAGGGGCTGGAATGATGCAGCCGTCGACCTTCTGATGGACAGCGGGATGCCAAGGTATCTCACCGGGAAAGGCGCCAGCTGACACTCCATGAGTTCAGCTGCGCCCACAGACTCCTCATCCGAGCAGGCGATCGGAGAGACAGAGCACTTAGCAAAGTTGGTACGCAACCCTGATGCATGACCAAAGAGCTCCAGGATACCGCGTACAGCACGCAGTTCCGTCTCATCTGGATGGCAGAAGATCACCACATCGTCTGCATAAAGCGATACCGACGTCACTAAATCCCGTCGCGCTAAACGTCTCAGAATCCCTAGCTCCATCACCTTAGCTAGCATCCTGTTGAGCGAGTTCATCATCAGAATGAACAGCGCTGGCGACAGGGGGTCTCCCTGTCTCAGGCCCCGTCGATGCCAAATCGGGGGGCCTGGCTCGCCGTTGAGCATCACCCTAGTACTCGCCGTAGATAGGAGAATGGACACCAGTTCGCGGAACCTTGGTCCAAAGCCTACCTTGCGGAGGATCTCCAAGAGGAAACCCCACGAGACGGAATCGAAGGCGCGGGCGATGTCCGAGCTTAAGCATCACCCGCGGCTGCTTCTCCCGGTGTAGGAACCGAGCGATCTGCCGGACCAACATAAAGTTGTCGTGGATGCACCGTTTGCGAATGAACGCGCATTGATTGCGATCCACCGGCGACTCCATCCGAGGGGCAAGACGCGTAGCGAGCGCCTTAGCAACCGAGTTTGGCGAAGATATGGATCAGGCTGATCGGCTCGTAGTCGCCTAACGCAGCCGCATCCGGACGCTTAGGCAGCAGGATTAGCGGGGCCTGGTTAAGGCCTTGGAACCCGCGCCCACACAGCGTGAACAGCTTATCGAAGGCAGCCATGAAGTCGCCTTTCACCACGCCCCAACACTTTTGGAGGAACTCAGCCGTGAACCCATCGGGCCCGGGCGCCTTGCCCACATGCAGTCGCCGGATCACCTCCCAGATCTCGTCTTACGTGAACGCAGCCTCCAACTCCGAGAGATCCTCAGAGTGGGTGTCCAGGAAGTCCAAGTCCAGCGAATGCTGTCTCTCCTCCGAGGTTCCAAGCAGGCCTTCGAAGTGTGCGAAAGCAGCTCCAGCCATCGTCGCATGGTCAGAGGTAACCGCGCCTTCCACCTGCAGGCTGTGGATCACGTTCTTCTGGCGGTGGTAAGCTGCGTGCTGGTGGAAAAAGGCCGTGTTAGCGTCCCCTTCCTTGAGCCACGCGATCTTGGCCCGCTGCCTAGCCATGGTGCGCTCTAGAGAGGCCAGACCCAGGTAAGCATGTTTGAGGTGTGCCCTGAGTCGGCGTTCGTCTGGTGACAGCTATCTAGTCTCCATGGCCACATCCAACCTCAGGACGACCTCCCGCGCTATCATCAGCTGCAGTTTGACACAACCGACCTTCTTGTCACTCCAGCTCATCAGACTGCGTGCCGTGCGTTTTAGTTTAGCGGTGAGCCGCCGGAAGGGGTCCGGGTCCCCCTCCACAACATCCCAGGCGCTCCGCACAGCCTCCTCGAAGCCCTCTAAGCGAAGCCAGAACCGTTCGAACTGGAACCGCCTTGGTCCTGAGGACTTGGTGGTGCAGTCCAGTAGGAGTGGGCAGTGGTCAGCCACCACCGTCGCCAAGCAGCGCAGCATGCAGCTACTATGCAGCTCCTCCCAAGCAGCCGTGACAAACACCCGATCCAGCCGGACAAGAGTGGGCGTTTCCCTCTCGTTAGACCACGTATAGCGTCGCCCGTGAAGGTAGATCTCCTTCAGCTCGCAGTCATTCAAGAAGCGTCGAAATCTTCCCATCATCCTACGGTTTAGGTTGCCGTTGTTCTTGTCCTCATCACGATAGATCGAGGTTAAAATCCCCGCAGAGAGCCCACGGTCCAGGGTGACCCCTCGCGGACATCGCGAAGTTCCTCTAAGAAGGCGACCTTGTCGGCCTCGGCCGCGGTCCATAGACACACGTCAACCACCATCCAGAGCCACCACCCACCGGGGAGACCCTAGCTGTGACACTATTAGCCCCGTAATGGGCGCTATCGAGCTGCACCACACGGCTAGTCCAAGCCACAATGATCCCCCCTAGTATCAGTCGCCGGCAAGCAGAAGTAAGCATCAAAGTCTGCGCCTAGCGCCTCAATAACAATCGCATGGGTTACAACAGATAGCTTTGTCTCCTGGAGACATACAATGGACGCACCCGTAGTGTTCACAACACTCCTAACACCCGTACGCCTTGCGCGATCATTGAGGCCTCGCACATTGGCCACCAGCACCTTAGGTTCGTACAACATCGGAACAGCTTAAGACACCCGTGGACCACCGTCGGGGTCGGGCCTCGATGAGGCGACCACCCGTCATCCCCAACAGCGGTGGGGAACATCCTCGGATCGTCGAGAGCGACCACCCATAGAACTCCGCGATCGCCTCAATCATGTCATCCGTCAGGGGCAGCTCGTACATCTTATGATAGGCTTCCAGGGCCGCCTCCGATGGCGCCTTGATGTCTACGTTCCCCCTCCTTTCCTGTAGACAGTGTTGGGCCCCCAAGAGCAGAGGTTTGTAGAACAGCAGCAAGTTTTCCCTTAAGTGGATCACCCAAGGTTTATCGAACTCAGGGAGGAAGAGGTCAAAGATATCCCTCTCATGCAACCCCGCAACCACAAAGCAAGAAGTCTCTTGTGTCCCCAACACACCTAATAGGTGCACTAGTTCGGCGAAGAGATAGTGAAATACGGGTGGTATGAATAAGTAGTAGCAACGGTGCCGTGAAAATAGCTTGTCGGCGTGTAGTTGATGGTGGTAGTATTGCAGCAGTAGTAACGCGATAGAAACGAGTAAACAAGCGGTAGTAACTCGGCAGTATTTAGGAACAAGGCCTAGGGATTACACTTTCACTAGTGGACACTCTCAACATTGATCACATAACAGAATAGATAAATGCATACTCTACACTTTTGTTGGATGATGAACACATTGCGTAGGATTACACGAACCCTCAATGCCGGAGTTAACAAGCTCCACAATAATGCTCATGTTTTAGTAACCTTTAGTGTAAGATAGATCAACGAGACTAAACCAAGTACTAGCATAGCATGCACACCGTAACCTTCATGCATATGTAGGAGGAATAGATCACATCAATATTATCATAGCAATAGTTAACTTCGCAATCTACAAGAGATCATGATCATAGCATAAACCAAGTACTAACACGGTGCACACACTCGTCGCCTTTACACACGTGCAGGGAGGAATAGAACTACTTTAATAACTTTGCTAGAGTAGCACATAGATAGTAGTGATACAAACTCATATGAATCTCAATCATGTAAAGCAGCTCATGAGATTATTGTATTGAGGTACATGGGAGAGAGATGAACCACATAGCTACAGCGAAGCCCTCAGCCTCGGGGGTGGATTACTCCCTCCTCATCATGGAGGCAGCGATGGTGGTGAAGATGGCGGTGAAGATGGCGGTGGAGACGGCTCCGGGGGAAATTCCCCGTCCCGGCAGGGTGCCGGAACAGAGAGTTCTGTCCCCCGAATTTGACTTTCGCGATGGCGGCGGCTCTGGATGGGTTTCCGTCTCGTGGTTCTTTCCGTCGATGTTTTTAGGTCACGACGGCTTATATAGGCGAAGAATCGGAGTCGGAGGGGCCACGGGCTGCCCAAACCATAGGGGCGCGCCCCCTGGCCGCGCCGGGTGTGGTGTGGGCCCCCCGGCACCTCTCCGGCCCTTCTCCGGTGCTCGGAAGCTTCGCGAAATTATAAGATCCCCGGAGTTGATTTCGTCCGATTCCGAAAATATTTCCTTACTAGGATTTCTGAAACCAAAAACAGCGAGAAAACAACAATCGGCCTTTCGGCATCTCGTCAATAGGTTAGTTCCGGAAAACGCATAAAAATGATATAAAGTGTGAACAAAATATGTTGGTATTGTCATAAAACAAGCATGGAACATAGGAAATTATAGATACGTTGGAGACGTATCGGCATCACTAAGCTTAGTTCCTACTCGTCCTCGAGTAGGTAAACGATAAAAGATAATTTCGAGGTGACATGCTACCAACATAATCTTAATCATACTATTGTAAAGCATATGAGATGAATGCAGCGATTCAAAACAATGTTAATGCAATGAGTAAACAATTGAATCATATAGCAAAGACTTTTCATGAATAGTACTTTCAAGACAAGCATCAATAAGTCTTGCATAAGAGTTACTCATAAAGCAACAAATTCTTAGTAGAGACATTGAAGCAACACTATGGAAGATAAAGTTTAAGCAGTTGCTTTCAACTTGTAACATGTATATCTCATGGATAGTTGTCAATGCAAAGCAATATAACAAGTGCAGTAAGCAAGTATGTAAGAATCAATGCACAGTTCACACAAATGTTTGCTTCCTGAGGTGGAGAAAGATAGGTGAACTGACTCAACATAAAAGTAAAGAGAATGGTCCTTCAAAGAGGAAAAGCATCGATTGCTATATTTGTGATAGAGCTTTGGTTTTTGAAAACATAAAGAGAGCATAAAAGTAAAATTTTGAGAGGTGTTTGTTGTTGTCAACGAATGGTAGTGGGCACTCTAACTACCTCATCAACCGGACTTTCAAGAGCGGCTCCCATGAAGGACGTTATCTCTACCGATAAGGTAGATCATCCCTCTTCTCTTTTGTTTACACATGTACTTTAGTTTAGTTTTTCTTTATTTATGGATGACACTCCTCCCAACCTTTTGCTTACACAAGCCATGGCTAACCGAATCCTCGGGTGCCTTCCAACAATCACATACCATGAAGGAGTGTCTATTTGCAAAATTAAGTTGCTTACCGATGAATCGAGCAAAACATGTGAAGAGAA
The DNA here is from genome assembly GCF_022539505.1 of Lolium rigidum. Classification (NCBI taxonomy): domain Eukaryota; kingdom Viridiplantae; phylum Streptophyta; class Magnoliopsida; order Poales; family Poaceae; genus Lolium; species Lolium rigidum. Next base: position 3,192,454 of record NC_061508.1, on the reverse strand, counting down.
TTATTAATGCAAGTTAATTAATCGGAGCTGGGAACCCCATTGCCAGCTCTTTTTGCAAAATTATTGGATAAGCGGATGAGCCACTAGTCCATTGGTGAAAGTCTCGTCCGAAGTAAATGACAAGATCGAAAGATAAACACCACATACTTCCTCATGAGCTATAAAACATTGACACAAATAAGAGGTGGTAAATTTTGAATTATTTAAAGGTAGCACTCAAGCAATTTACTTTGGAATGGCGGAGAAATACCATGTAGTAGGTAGGTATGGTGGACACAAATGGCATAGTTATTGGCTCAAGGATTTTGGATGCATGAGAAGTATTCCCTCTCGATACAAGGTTTAGGCTAGCAAGGTTATTTGAAACAAACACAAGGATGAACCGGTGCAGCAAAACTCACATAAAAGACATATTGTAAACATTATAAGACTCTACACCGTCTTCCTTGTTGTTCAAAACTCAATACTAGAAATTATCTAGACTTTAGAGAGACCAATTATGCAAACCAAATTTTAGCAAGCTCTATGTATTTCTTCACTAATAGGTGCAAGGTATATGATGCAAGAGCTTAAATAAGAGCACAACAATTGCCAAGTATCAAGTTATTCAAGACATCATACCAATTACTACATGTAGCATTTTCCAATTCCAACCATATAAAAATGAACGAAGCAGTTTTTAACCTTCGCCATGAACACTAAAAGATAAAGCTAAGAACACATGTGTTCATATGAACCAGCGGAGCGTGTCTCTCTCCCACACAAGCATTTATTCAAACAAAAACAAAAACAAAAACAAAAGCACACAGACGCTCCAAGTAAAGTACATAAGATGTGGCCAAATAAAAATATAGTTTCAAGAGAAGGAACCTGATATTTTGTCGATGAAGAAGGGGATGCCTTGGGCATCCCCAAGCTTAGACGCTTGAGTCTTCTTGAAATATGCAGGGGTGAACCACCGGGGCATCCCCAAGCTTAGAGTTTTCACTCTTCTTGATCATAGTATATCATCCTCCTCTCTTGACCCTTGAAAACTTCCTCCACACCAAACTTTAAGCAAACTCATTAGAGGGTTAGTGCATAATCAAAAACTCACATGTTCAGAGGCGACACAATCATTCTTAACACTTCTGGTCATTGCTCAAAGCTACTGGAAGGTAATGGAACAAAGAAATCCACCCAACACAGCGAAAGAAGCAATGCGAAATAAAAGGCAGAATCTGTCAAAAACAGAACAGTCCGTAAAGACGAATTTTAAAATGGCACCAGACTTGCTCAAATGGAAAAACTCAAAACTAATGAAAGTTGCGTACATATCTGAGGATCACTCACGTAAATTGGCATAATTTTCTGAGTTACCTACAGAGAATTAGACCCAGATTCGTGACAGACAGACAATGCTGTTTCTGCGCAGCAATCCAAATCTAGCATCAACTTTACCATAGAGACTTTACTTGGCACAAAAACATGATAAGGAGAGGTTGCTACAGTAGTAAACAACTTCCAAGACACAAATATAAAACAAAGTACTGTAGCAAAATAAACACATGGGTTATCTCCCAAGAAGTTCTTTCTTTATAGCCATTAAGATGGGCTCAGCAGCTTTAATGATGCATTTGCAAGAGATAGTATTTGAAGCAAAAGAGAGCTTCAAGAGGCAAATTCAAAACACATTTAAGTCTAACATGCTTCCTATGAAGAGGAATCTTGTACACAAATGAATTCATGAAGAACAAAGTGACAAGCATAAGAGGATAAAACACGAGTAACTTCAAGATTCTCAACATAAAGAGGGGAAACTTAATATTATTAAGATGCATATAACCATATTTCCCTCTCTCATAATAACTTTCAGTAGCATCATTGATGAAATCCACAATATACCCATCACTTAAAACATTCTTATCATGGTTCATATGCATAGAAGTATCATTAAATTTGGCATAAGAAGAATTATTCTCATTAATAGTAATTGGAGCAGGATTATTATCAAGAATTTGAACATGGTAAACAAGTTGCATATTAAGGAAATTGTTTTTGGTAAGCCTATCATAACTATGACAAGTTTCATAAGGATAATTGTAACATGTGTCATATCCATCTCTATAGCGATTATCTAGACCAGTAATATGTGATATCATCATTTTCACTAAAAGTAGAGGTCTCAAGTATAGGATCTTTGAGCACAACATCCCCAAGCTTAGAGCTTTCAATATCATCGTTTGAGGGGACATGAATAATGCTATCATCATTACTTTCATAATCAGTACCAAAGAGATTTCCAACATCAAAGTTAGTGTGCTCTTCCAAATCATGATCATTAATATGGGTAAAGGGTATAGGAAGATCATCGTACTCAGATTCATTATCACAGTAATCATCAGGAGCAACATACTTACGGTTACCTATCGTTATCTCATATACGCGGGGATACGTTGTTACCTCTTTATTTTTATTCCCCTTATTCTTCTTCTTCTTCTTCGTTCCCTTCTTCTTCTTCTTCTTCTCCTTTTCCTCGTTCCCTTCTTCGAGAGGGAGAGGCTTGAAGGGTGGCTTGTCCGCATAACCTGATTTACTTTCAGAAACAATAGAAGAAACTTGGGAGGACCCCTCCTTTTCATTAATTAGTTGAAAACACACAGCGGTCCTATCATATTTTGGTAAGGTGTCATCTTCTAAAATATTTTGTATGTAAGTATTTGTATGGCTATTATCAATGCAATAAGAAAAACACCCATGCGAGGACATCATCAATATCAAGATCACTCATATGTAACAAAGAGATTTTTCTCGACAGTTCTTCACACCCCAAAAATAAAGTAAGTTCATCATGCTGATTAGGAGTAATTTCATCATCACAATACAAATTTGCAACACTCATTGGGTTCAAATTATCATTGGAGGAGCATTGAAAGTTAAAATGACCCACTTCATGGCAAACTTCACAAATAAAAGGATAGAGGGCACAAACTTTTCTACCAAGATCATCTAGAGCCCTAAACCACTTTCTAGTTTTTTCATTAGCATGATGGATACAATATTCATCTTTGATTTGATTAATTCCACAAGGTCTATGTATTCCACAAAAATTAACGTGCTTATAGGAAATAACATTCTTAGGAGTTTGAGCATGCTCATTACAATAATTAACAACAATTTCATTCTTCATGCAAGCCTCTTTAAAAGGTTCATGATACTTATCAAAATTCTTTTTAGGCAATTCAAAATGAGAAGCAAAGGCTTTATAAAGATTTGCAGCAACTTGAGAGTCAAGACCATAAGTAGCACTCATATTTCGAAATTTATCGGTATCCATAAAAGTTTCAATGCATTCATAATCATAATTTATACCCGACTCTTTACCTTTGTCGTTCTCCCAATCTTCAGCGTTCTCCTTAATCCGATCAAGAAGATCCCTTTTAAACTCTTCCTTGTTGCGCGTGAATGATCCAGAACAAGTAGCATCCACCAAGGTCTTATCTTGAAAAGAAAGTCTTGCATAGAAATTATCAATAATGATATTACCTGGAAGCTCATGATTGGGGCATTTGAGCATTAAAGACTTCAATCTCTCCCATGCTTGGGCAATACTCTCTCCATCATGAGGCCGTAAATTATATATTCGGTTTCGGTCTTTGTGAATTTCACTTGGAGGATAGAATTTAGAATAAAATAGATGCACAATATCCTTCCAATCAAGAGAATGCTCATCCTTCAGCAGCTTATGCCAATGCGCCGCTTTACCAGACAACGACATAGAGAATAATTTCTTCTTCACTTCATCCATAGAGATACCTGCACACTTGAATAACCCGCATAATTCATGCAAAAACAGTAAATGATCTCCAGGATGCACAGTTCCATCCCCTTCATAGCGGTTATCCATAACACGTTCAATAATTTTCATAGGTATTTTATATGGGATACTTTTAGTAGGTGCATTTAAAATATCATAAGCATCATTAGAGTTATCGCATATGGGAGATAAAGTGTTATCAGAGCAAATTTTCTCACCTGAAGATGGGAAGCTAAAAAGATCACAAAAACTAGCTTCCCAAGCTTAGACTTCTCCATAGCATTAGCAGTAATTGCATTCATACTAATAACATCGCTACTAGCATGCGAATAAGGTTCCATTGGTTTTTTTAATGTTTGCACCAAACAATTCTAAATCAGGAAAAAGATTAAAAACTCACTAAATTTTTTGTTGTTTTCCATTATGCCTAACTAGTGTAAACAAGAAACAAAAAGATGCAATTACAGGATCTAAAGGAAATAGCTTCGAGCACAAACACAATGGCGTCGGAAAAGTACTGTTACCTGGGACCGGAGTATGAGTGCCTTTTTACCTTTCCTCCCCGGCAACGGCGCCAGAAAATAGCTTGATGTCTACGTTCCCCCTCCTTTCCTGTAGACAGTGTTGGGCCCCCAAGAGCAGAGGTTTGTAGAACAGCAGCAAGTTTTCCCTTAAGTGGATCACCCAAGGTTTATCGAACTCGAGGAGGAAGAGGTCAAAGATATCCCTCTCATGCAACCCCGCAACCACAAAGCAAGAAGTCTCTTGTGTCCCCAACACACCTAATAGGTGCACTAGTTCGGCGAAGAGATAGTGAAATACAGGTGGTATGAATAAGTAGTAGCAACGGTGCCGTGAAAATAACTTGCTGGCGTGTAGTTGATGGTGGTAGTATTGCAGCAGTAGTAACGCAGTAAAACAGTAAACAAGCAGTAGTAACTCAGAAGTATTTAGGAACAAGGCCTAGGGATTACACTTTCACTAGTGGACACTCTCAACATTGATCACATAACAGAATAGATAAATGCATACTCTACACTTTTGTTGGATGATGAACACATTGCGTAGGATTACACGAACCCTCAATGTCGGAGTTAACAAGCTCCACAATAATGCTCATGTTTTAGTAACCTTTAGTGTAAGATAGATCAACGAGACTAAACCAAGTACTAGCATAGCATGCACACCGTAACCTTCATGCATATGTAGGAGGAATAGATCACATCAATATTATCATAGCAATAGTTAACTTCGCAATCTACAAGAGATCATGATCATAGCATAAACCAAGTACTAACACGGTGCACACACTCGTCGCCTTTACACACGTGCAGGAGGAATAGAACTACTTTAATAACTTTGCTAGAGTAGCACATAGATAGTAGTGATACAAACTCATATGAATCTCAATCATGTAAAGCAGCTCATGAGATTATTGTATTGAGGTACATGGGAGAGAGATGAACCACATAGCTACAGACGAAGCCCTCAGCCTCGGGGTGGATTACTCCCTCCTCATCATGGAGGCAGCGATGGTGGTGAAGATGGCGGTGAAGACGGCGGTGGAGACGGCTCCGGGGCAATTCCCCGTCCCGGCAGGGTGCCGGAACAGAGAGTTCTCGTCCCCGAATTTGACTTTCGCGATGGCGGCGGCTCTGGATGGGTTTCCGTCTCGTGGTTCTTTCTGTCGATGTATTTAGGTCACGACGGCTTATATAGGCGAAGAATCGGAGTCGGAGGGGCCACGGGCTGCCCAAACCATAGGGGGGCGCCCCCCCCTGGCCACGTCGGGGTGTGGTGTGGGCCCCCCCTGGCACCTCTCTGGCCCTTCTCCGGTGCTCTGGAAGCTTCGCGAAATTATAAGATCCCCGGAATTGATTTCGTCCGATTCCGAAAATATTTCCTTACTAGGATTTCTGAAACCAAAAACAGCAGAAAACAAAGCAATCGGCCTTTCGGCATCTCGTCAATAGGTTAGTTCCGGAAAACGCATAAAAATGATATAAAGTGTGAACAAAACATGTTGGTATTGTCATAAAACAAGCATGGAACATCGGAAATTATAGATACGTTGGAGACGTATCACGCCTCATCCCCCTTGAGAAGGCCAAGCTTGCGCATCAGGTTGCGCACCGCTCTCATCTCCGCGTTCAAGCCACCAGGTTGCCCTGCAATCCTAGAGCTACGGCGAGGCTGGAAGTTTAGCTCCGCCGCCGCTGCGTCGGACAACCGGAGTCCGCAGGAGAGCGTCCGAGCGCGACTTGGCGGCCGTGAGAAACTCCCCTAGGGTTCGCGGCCTTGCGATGGGCGACGTCCGTGGGGGGGGGGGCTGCCGCGATCTTTGAAACACCACTGGTGGCGAAGCAAAGCGGCACACCGCCGGGGACACGAGCGAGGGAGAGGGAACCAAGCCTACGTCGCGAACGCCGCGCGCCGGAGGTGTGTTCACCACAATCTCCTCGTCAACCTGCTCGCCATCGGAATCCTCGACCCCGAACTTGTGCGCCTCCGAAGAGTCAGCACCCTCAGCGTTGACGGCGACGGCCAGCTGGAGCACCGGAGAGTCCAGCGACGCCTCTTTGGCCACGTCCACGTCGACAGGGGGGGCAATCTCCCCGTTCTCCCGCGCAGCATTTGAATGCCGCGGCTTGGCAGCTGGGGCCTCCGCATCGTCCGCGACGTCTTGGGCCTGGCCCATCTGGCGCTCGGCCAGTGCCCGCAACGTCCCTTGCTGGGCCTGGCCCGCACCGTCTCCACCACCCACTAGCGATGTGCACTGCTGGCGTGGCGAGGAAGGCCCTGGGCTGCAGCCAGAGTGGCCCAACATGGAAGTAGCACGTGAGAGCGACGCAGTCGTCGTCCTCTCCACGGCGCTGCCAAGCTCACGCAGTTGGATGGAAGGGGGCCCCGGCCTCGACGGAGACAGGAGAGCAGCATCCACGACTGGGATCAGGATGGATCCAATGCGGAGCCCCGCTCCCATGTGCGACGCCTCCACCGCCACTCCTCGTCCACCGAATCGGCTGCGCGGACCACCACGGTCCCATCCTTGACCAGCCCCTGGACCAGCAACGGCACGGAGCCGGTAGCGTCCAACGGCGAGGCGAAGTCGGCAGCCCCACCGAGCCCACCAAGGCCAGAGCTAGAAGCATCCAAGGGTGAGGCGCCACCACAACCCACCAGGCCGGCGCTTTGAACAGCAGCCCGAGCCTTGGCGCGCAGCGCCTGCACCTTTCGGCCAGCACGGCGATGCCGCTTTCCCTTTCCAGCTTGCGACATTGACCGGTCAAACTCCACGACCGCGCCAGAGGCCAAGGTTCTGGTGGACCCCACCCTGCCGCCGCCAGACTGACCGGCCGCCGGGGCCGCGCCTTCGCCGCCGGCGCCCCGTGGAGCACATCTGGAACGCCTCTCGTGTACTGGTATCGTCTCCGCTTCGGCCAGCCCGCCGTCCCCGCCGCCGCTGCCGCCGCCCGACGCCGCGCCGCCCGGCGAGTCACGTCTGAAGTCGGTCGTCCTTGTCACGTGAACCAGAAGGGGGTACACCAGGGTGCTAATGTGGGGTGGGACGACGGCCGTGGCCGGCGCCGCCATGTCCGCCGCCGTCGGCGGCTCATCTGGCTCCACCACGTGAAGGTCAACCTCGCGCGGAATCGCAGCGGGATCAAGGCACCACGCCGAGAGGCGCAGAACCCCCATGTCCGCGCGGCTCCTCGTCAAGGGATGCAGGCGCTCGACCCACGCCGTCGGCGCGAGCACAGCTTCCGCCGTGGCCAAGCTCCAGGCGTTGGCGGGCACCCCTTCGATCTCGAGCTCAGTGTGCACGCACAGCCCGCCAGAGGCCGCATGAGTCCGCCGCGACCACGGACGGAGGAGGAGCCGGAAGAAGGGGGAGGCCAGGACACCGTCGGCGAGCACCCTGTCGCGAGCCTCGCGTGTGGCGAAGTAGAGCAGGAAGTCCTCCGGCCGGTGACAATGGACGGAGTAGGAGCCCGGCGCCGGGCCGTGCGCGTCCTCCAAAGCCATCGCCACCTCCTCCGTCGTGACCTCCCCGCGCACTCCGACGATCACCGCCACCGAGCCTTGGAAAGTGCCACCTCGGCGTCGTCCATCTCCCGGCCGTGCGTGGGATCACACACGCCGCGCGGGCCGGACGCCGCGCGAGCTCGCCACCCTCTCGCCGTGGCGCGCAAGCCGAGAGGGGCCACCCGCTCATCGCGCACCCCTGCGCGGACGCGCGACCTTGTCGGCAGGGCGAGCCGAAGGCAGGATCGGCGCCATCGCACGGTCATCCCTGCGTGGCGCGGCGTGGCCACCGCGCACTGGCGCCGGAGCGACAGCACGCGCGACGCCCACCACAGGAACATCACGGCGCACAAAGGCAGCCTCTTGGTTCGTCCTTTGCGGCGCCACAGCACGGCGGCCAGCCTCAACACCCAACTGCATCGTCGCCGCGCGACGAGGCGCGTCCTCGACCCGGAGCGGCGGCGTCTCCACACGGCGTGGCTCCACCGTCGTCCTCGGAGCGGCGGCAGCGCGCCTCTGCACCGGCTCCCGATGCGGCGCACGCTGCTCCACAGCGGCCTGGCGCGGCTCCGGCGCACGCGCACGGAACCCACCGGCGCTCTCACCCAGCTGACGGTTTCGCCCACCGTCAAAGGCCCTCTTCCTGGCAGGTTCGTCACCATCCGGCGGCGACGGCGGCCGGGGCGGGCGCGGGAGCGAACACTCCCTCGCCATATGGCCGGTCTCGCCGCAGCGGAGGCAGACTGGCCCCGTCGTGCAGTCCGCGGCACGGTGGCCGGGCTGCGTGCACGGCGAGCGAGACCCTCGAATTCCGCGTAGGCGCCAACCTCGCGCGCCGGGCGCACGGGCCGCGCCGCCACCTTCTTGCCGCCGCGGCGACCCCTGGCGCGCTTGCGGGTCACATGCGTGGGTTCTTCCCACGGTTCCTCACCTTCCTCGTCGAGTGTGTCGTCGGAGTCGTCCAGGGCGTCGATGGCCGTGCTCCTCTCCTCCCTCAGCACCATCGACCTCACCTCCCTGCGCTGCGGTGGAGCGGCAGGTTCGCCGACGCGCGCCGTCGACCCCTCCCCGGTCAGCACCTCGCGGAAGGAGCGCGGGGTATCGTCGGAGTCGGAGCCGCGTCCGCCCCGCCAGCGATCCTCACGTCCGCGCCGGCCTCCCTCCGGAGCTGGGGAAGGGGATGGAGATGGGGATGGGGATGGTGTGGCGGACAGCGAAGCCATGGGAGGCCGACGGAAGCTTTCCGCCGCCGCGGAGGCGACGACGGATGGAGATAGCCCGCCTCGCCCGCAGCACTCTCGCGCTGCGCTCTCTCGCTGCCAATACCAATCTTCGATGTCACCCCATAATCATCAAATAATCATCATCTGGCCTATGCCCTCTTGCAATCATACCATCGAACAGCTTCTGCGCACCCTTGAGATAGATCCCCCTTGGTGCGCGTGGTAGGTAGAGAGAACCGTCGTGTGCGTGACGACGATAAGGATCCCTGCCCTGGCATTTCATCGAGAACCTTGAGGACGCCCATTGAGCAGGATGACGAGGTCGGTTGTGGTGTCGAGCTTGGTGGGCGCGGCGCGGAGGTGCGGTACAGCGGGAGCTGAAGGAAGGGGGGAGGGAGGGAGAGGAAGAATCGAAGCGAGCGGAGCGGCGGGAGAGCTCGGAGTCGCGGGAATGCGCTACCGGTGAACCTCCGGGACGTGAGGCACCGTGACGGAGTGGACGGAGGCCGGGAGGGAGGATGGAACAGAGGCAACGCCGCAACGGTGGTTCCGGCGACCGGCGTCGCCGGGAAGAAGCCGCGGGCGGGGCCGGAGGACGAAGGATGCGCCGGCCGGCACGCTCCAAAACTCTCCTCCGCGATCAACCGCGCGGCCGCGCTATGGCAAAAGATAGAAGGAAATATTACTCCCTCCTTCTCGGTTTACAAATCTTTCCCGTACCCTAAGTTGTCAATTTAATATATATAATTTAAATTATAAAATGTAAAAATTATATTATTAAAAAATAAAACATCTAATTTTTTTAATAATATAATTTTTGTAACATATAATTAATGTTAACTTGATCAAATTTGCGACCTAAGGTACGCGTACGCCTAATAAACTGTGAAAAAACATATCTCAGACTTCTATTTATAGATATTTAGACAAATCTCATACGTTAAGAATACACATAATCTTACCTTGTCAGTCACAACTAATTAAGGGACATACCTTGGATTTTTCACCCTAGGATAAGTCCGACCTCTCCAAATAATGTATTCAACAAGGTTATTACCACGCACAACAAATTAAGGTTAGACTTTAGATTTTCACTCCGAAAAAACTAAAACTATTTACTCCTCCTATGTTGCCACCCTCGCTTGCCGATGTCATTGCTGCAAGTCAAGAAACACAAAGTGAACTCCTAAGTGTCACGAAGACTCAATCTACCATTACTAGACCTTGGACCTCAGTCACTATAACATTTTCCATCACTGCCTTCTCCATAGAAATCGAAAATCAACATGTCCGGTGATGGCAACATATAGCAAAGTTTCACGACACTTCTTTCTGAAGCCGCACAGCCTGAAATATGGGTGCACATGACTGAATCCCGTCGAATCCAGCAATCTACAGGATTAGACGTCCAATGGAGATCGTCGGTGGAGCCTTCCAGAACTGATCACCGGCTAGATTAATAAGGGTCGGCATCAAGCAGAACACCGCCCAGACGCGACAAGAACCCAATGACCGCCTCCTTTATTAGGAAGATCGGTACACCCCCACGCCGCCACCCACCGACTTCCAACAGTATAGTGGAGATCTCGGCGGTCATCACCACCACCACCTGCAACACGTGGAGATGAGGGGTTGAGCCGTACCGAGTCCCCCGAACCAGGCGTTGTGCCGCCTTTGTAGCCACATCGATCGGCGAGGTAGCCACAAAATCCGGGACTGCCGCCTCGGTGTCCATCTTCGTCGAACGAGCCGCACGTCCAGGGCCAACACGAAGCTTCAGCCGAAGAACTCACCATGCGAGGAGGAGGAGGTCCCACCGCCAGCAGTCGCGCTCGGAGATAAGAACCCGCCACCGCTAGGAGGGGCTTTGCCCGCCAACTTCCTCTATCGGCGAGAAGATGCAGGAAAGGAGGGGTGGGGGCGGCGGCGGCTAGGGTTTCGCCGCCGCCACCATGGGGGCGATGCGAACATATTCCACCTGGAATAGGAGTGCCGCGCTCTGACATGCCGTACATAAACTGCTTATGCATATTTTTGTTGAGTGTGCTCAGGGTTGGCCACATTATGTATTTATGTTGGCATTTCTGCGTTGCGTTGAGCTAAATGGCATTTGTCCCTGTGATCTGATCGGCCTGTATATGTTCCTGTTCATTATTAGAATATTCGTGGTCCTTCAGTTTGGTGCTAGAGAAAACAAATACAGCACGAGTAATAACCTTTTGTTATGTGCAGTGTACATCACTTCGGGACATCGAAAATGACCGTGAAGGGCAATTCCATTCAAGTCATTTTCACAACTTACTGAAGCATTAAACGCTCGATGTGACTTGCTGCACTCGCAAGCGCTGACGAGCTTACGTATTTCCTTACTTCAGTGGGAAAACTTTGCTTGTGTCACTGGAGATCCTCAGAAAAAAATAATCTCCATTCTGAACTTTTACTTTTGGTCTGTATTGTACCAATTCACACTTTCACAGTATGATTGTGAACAGGTATTTATTTCATTTCATTTTCTTTTGAGATGGCGTTTAATTAACTAAAAAGGCTGCTAATAAGGGATAGATGTGATAATTAACTAAAATGGCTGATAATAAGGGATAGTGGTGATAATTAACTAAAATGGCTGATGGAAGAGAGGTGTTTTGAAGACCACTGAAGTGCTGCCATCTGAGTGCAGGTGTTTCTGTGGATATTATATCTAGAAACCAAACTGGATAAGTGGTGGATTTGAAATAATATGGCAATTTTGAGCCATATATCGGACAGAAAAGTTGCCATCTCATGTCCTGAAATTTATTTACTTGCTATTTAAGCCAAAACCAGCTCTAGATAGACTCTATTGATACAGAGTTAAGGAGATCCAGATGGAAATTAGGGGAAGACTAAGAAGAACCATATATTGTTAGAGAATGACACTCACCATATAATTTATTTTAATTATTACTGTCTATATAATACTAGGCTATATACATCAGCTGTTATCCATGATGTCATAGAGCTTGTTTCTCTCAACTTGAATTAGGAACAACAAGGATGAATCAGCTTGACATATATCCTCTCTCCTTTATTTAATGGTTGACCTCTGAACCTCAAGTCTTTGGCCTTTTCTTGGCATCCAATCTTCTCATGTGGACATTGAGATCAACACTGGTTGGAGATTTGTCTGCATGTGAGGGCCAGAAAGATTTGGTTGACGTCGTGATCACCAGGATGTCGAGATCGGTAGCGTGGTCGGTGATCTTAACCGCCTAAGATCACTGCTAATTGGGTGAGAGAGGGACCATGAAAGGGATTGCTACCTAATCGTGTGTGTAATAATACAGTCAGTGTCTGGCTGGATTGGAGCCTGTCAAGATTCCTACACTTATACACACAGTGGCAGATCAGTATTGAATAGCAAAAATTGTGTGCCCGAGAATAATCACTTAATCAGGGAAACATATGTTAAGGTGTCGCCCCTTTTTAACAAGGTTACACATGCTGCCAGATGAGGATGATGCAGGTTTTCTGATGATCCTATGAGCATAAAATCCCTGTCTGAACTCTGAATCTAGCTCCATGTGATGATTGTGATTGATCACCACAAGAGACACGACAACAATTAGATTAAACAAGTAACTAAGCCACCAAAAAGACATGTGGTGGCTGACGATCATTACAGTCGAAGACTTGTAAGTCGAAGACTTGTAAGTCGACGCCGGCGATGCAACGAAGAGCGACTTTCTTTCTGATGCTGATGCAACCACAGGGGCGTCAAGGTGAGGTCAGGCCAAGCCAGTTTGATCATGCAGCTGTTCACAACTGGAACTAGAATAATTTTAGTTACAATTATTACATCTAACAACCAACAAAGCAATCTTGTATGAGTCGAATTAATCTGATTTTGTTTTCCTTTTCTTCTCCAAAAGGAAGAAATTATCTTCCAGATCTTGAATCTAGGCGATGCATACAGACATAAATAATTATTACAAGCAGAGTACATGGAATAGTCAGTGTAAGTACAAAGAATGCATCAAATGGGATTATCGTTATCTATGGCGATGGCGAACCGAGACAGAGAAGGCGACCCACGCATATAAATACTTCGGTTTGGAGCTAACCACCACCCACTCTCTCATTAACAAACCATCCATCTAACCTTGAGAAGGTGAAAGTTCATCTAGGAGAAGAGAAGAAGACGCAAAGAAAGTAATCAATCCATCTCCTTGTTCTTGTTTCTTCTTCCGATCAATCCTGTTCTTGTTCCTTCTCTGTTGCCTCTCTCTGTTTTCAACTCTGCTATTCTGTCTCACTGAATTTCCGTCCTTTTTCCTCTTCGTACAAATCTGTGGTGCTTGCGAGAGAGAGAGAGAGAGAGAGAGAGATGTGATTTTTCTTTGGTTATCGATTTTCTATGCATAATAGCATCTAGTAACCATGGGTGGCGGTATTTCTATGGCCTGTAGGTAATTGGTGTGGTTCTTGCCTCACGCCGGTCACGGAGGCCATGGCCACCGTGGGTCCGCCTGGCGCCTTCCGGAGGATCACCGTGCACTACAGCACCGCCGGCGACGAAGCAAACAATGATAGCTTCCTCGAGTTTGTGATCGGTGATGTTCTTGAAGACCAGGTAACATATATGATGCTTCATAATTTCTTCGAAAAGTTAATATGAATGCTTCATATTAACGTCTGTACTTTCAATTTTCCTTTGGTGATCTAGAGCCCTTCTTTTCATTTTGCCTCTTCTGTTTTTAATAGGAGAGCCTGTATCAATCGATCATGGGTGCAAGGACACCTGGTGCATCTGAGAGCTCACATCATTGTCATGAAGACAGCTGCACTAGCAGAGGTTCAAGGTCAGGAGAGACCTCAAGAACTTCAGATGATCAGATCGCGGCCGACTTTGAATACGCTAGGCAGCTGCAGGAGGAGATGGGGGATCTTACGATCGGAACGCATACGGATGATGACGAACAGGACGGTATGCAATGCATGTTTATGATCCAGTTCGGCAATAGTACATGGTGTTGAATCAGCTGACAAATATGCGTTTTCTGTTGGTGTTTGGCTTAAATTCAGATATAAGCTGTGTGCCTTCCCCATCTGACACCGATGATGACGATAATGGTGATGATGAAGAAGAGGTGATTATTATACAGAGTCTATAATTTCGTTGAACTAACTATTTGCTACTTGCATCAAACTAAAATTTCCGATATTGGTTTGCAGGCTGCTAGGCAAGATGATGACAGTGACAATGATGATTTTGATCCAGACAACATGACCTACGAGGTTTGTGGTATAAGAATGTTCCACAGTTCTTTTCGGGTACCTGTTAAAGGCCCCGTTTGGAACGAGAGATTTTTGGTAGTGTTACGGTTGCTTCATTGGAAAACATTCTTGCTGATTCCGGTCCCTTTTCTCTGCAATCTATAGCAAAGGCAGGAACTTGTGGAATCAGTAGGAAATGAGAGCAGAGGTTTATCTGACGAACTCATGCGATATTTGGTGCCATGGAAGTACAAATCAGGATCAGGATTCTTCTCAAGGAAGACAAACCATGATGAGTGAGTCTGCAACCTTCTCAAATCAAATATGAAGTTTTCGGTGATGATAACTAGTCTAGATTATTGCTGGTAATTGACAATTTGAACGTAAATCTCTGTCAAATGTCACTGATGAATTTCTTTTTGTTTTTCAACAAATGGATGCAGTTGTTGTTCTGTGTGCCTATCATCTTTCAGAAACCGAGAGAGCCTCATAACCTTGCCCTGCAAGCACAGTTACCACGCTGATTGCATTACTAGGTGGCTCAAGATCGACAAGGTAAATAAATTATGAACATTTACCTTGTTGATTTGAGGCTAAACTTCAGATAAATGGTGATTTGTCCACTTCAATTACTCACATGTCTTTTTACTTTTGTGAAACAGACATGCCCAGTCTGCAAATATGAAGTGTTTGGCCCTTCCTAGTTCGTAGCATGTCATCATCTGCCAATCAAAGCTCACAAAAAGTGGCCACACATCATCGTGCTGCTTGCTTGGATCATCTACTCATTCAGTAGAAAAGGACAAATAAAGAGAAACTACATCACATTTACTTGGAATTCACTCCCCCAATGTAATTTTTGGCATGTACAAGTGTGTTGTTTCAGAAAATGGATTCCACTGCTCACTGTAATTTTTGGCCTGTACAGATGTGGTTTATTGTCCGTCATGTCTGCACTGTAGTAACTCTGGGACTGCTAGCTCTCTTGCATAATTTCAACTACTCCTACTTAGGACGGATTTAGGAGCAAATCACAGGCGATTCAAGTCAAATACTGATAATAAAATCATGGAGGTAGCAGCACAAGTGACAACCACATCATGTCATTACATAGTAGTTAATAACTTTGGGTTGCAACGCTATCCAAGCCAAGTACTCTCACTCGCTCACATAACTGAAGGTTTCATTTCATCAGTCTATGATCACCAGAGATTGTTCCAAACTGAAACAAGACCTCAAAAAAGAAAAGTAGAACATCTATGGCAATTTCCCACCAGACGCAACTCTGAGTAGTGAAACTTAGGTGGTTGACGATGCGGTGTGTCACAGGTTCCACTGCTCTCCCATGAACAGGCCGCTCTCCGCAAGCTCGTTGGTGATAAGGTGGTCAAGCTCATCCATGTCATGCATAGACTCCGCAGCCTTTGGAGTCGTGGCATTCCCACCAGTGGTGGCTGGGTTGCTGCTCACTGACTTGAAACTGCTACTCCGCTGGACGATGCCAGCTCCACTGTTATTGATCAGATTGCTAGGCCCTGTCACGCCCATTGGAGCGGCACCCTTTGCCGCGCCATTATTCATGTGCTGTGCCTGCTCTCCGCTAGCAGCGCTGTTGGTGATCGCAGCTCCGGATGAGAGACCACCGTTTGCATTGGGAGTGCTAGGACGTTGTTGTTGTTGCTGCTGCTGCTGCTGCTGCTGCTGCGCCAGAGGGCGGTTGTTGGTATTCTTGGCTTCTTGCATCAGCTGATGTATCACATGCTGCTGGAATTGGGGGCTCGCACCCAGGCCCTGGAAATTGTTATGCTGGTGCTGGGGCATAGCTTGCTGGAACGACATGGGATGCTGGAACTGGCCAAGTTGAGCCGCACGGAACGATCTAGAAGCTTCCAGCTGAACGCCATTATGCACCGATGTAGGACCTTTGAACATACTTGATGCCTCCTGCTGATGCGAACTCTGATTCGCGCCTGAGCCTCTAAGCACATTGTGGTAGTTGTTTAGCACAGCAGTATTCTGAGATGCCTCCTGCTGAAGCAAGCCCTGATTTACGCTTGAGGTTCTAAGCATATTCTGGTAATTGTTTATCGCAACAGCACTCTGTGATGCCTCCTGCTGAATCAGACCCTGATTTGCACTTGAGCTTCTCAGAATATGCTGGTAGCTGTTTTGTGCTGCCGGACTCTGGAGATTATTACCAATTGCTCCAACACCCGGAACCTCATTATTCACATTGGGGCTCATTTCCGATTTGACGCCCTTTATGTCATGCATATTCTGCCCCGTAAGCTTAGGTCCAGTTTGCTTGGAATAATTCTTAAGGCCCTCTGTAGATGAACATGCAAAATATCAAGCATTCAAACTATATCACAGATCAGTGGAGCAAAGCAGATTGCTATCACCACAAATGTTTCTATCGAGTTGTTATAATTTGCAGTTATCAGCAGACAGCATATAAGATGCTTAGCTCCACACTATTTGTTTGTATCAAGGCAAATTTGTACACATCTTAAAGCTCTTAGTTCAAAACCAACCAAAGTGACATCACGACCAAATTAGCATGCATTTTTATGGCTTAATTTTCTGAACGAAATCATAAAATGGTGTTCCACCATTTTCCTGAGAATCATTGGTCATGAAGAAAGTGTCTTAGAATACTTAATTAGGCACCTAGGTGAACACTCCAGATGATTGGTGAATTGGTAATACCTATAGGACCGAGCTTGTTCTTGTGGCTGAACTCAATTAGATCCTTCATGTGATTCACCACCTCTGATATCTGCCAAGAGCACAAAAGCAATCAACATGCCATATTGCACACATAAAGAATAAAAGCACATCTTAATAAATGAGATAACATATCAAAAGGAGTTTCTAAATAACACCCGAGGAAAGAGATAAGGAAAATACTACGGAGGGAACTCCATTTACCTGTAAGCAGCGAACATATCTTTTAGAAAGCCCATGTTCATTTAGGCTGTGGTGATCTATACTTTTCGCTAGTTGTCGTGATGCTGACACAAACCTACAAGTTAAAAAATATGGCCTCATATTAATTAGAATACCAAATGAAGGTCAGCTCTAGGGAGAATCAAATACATCTTTTGTGATTATAGGTTTACTAACATGTTGCAAGTATTTCGTGCATCATCGCTCGAAACCCCAGCAGGCCCATTTTTATTGGCAATAGCTTGGTAATTCTGGGCAACTTGCAGCATATTTGTAACCTGAAATGGCAAAAGCATGTATATAAGAAATAGATAAAGGATACCAAATTTAAAGCGCGTCACACAAACCCACAGATTCAGATTTATTATTTGGAGAAATAGTTGATTCTCAGTGCATTGCTACTTGCTAGAAAGTATAAATCCAGTTGGAAGAAAATTAAAGAAAAACAGGCAATTTTTTAATTGCAAATACGTAACAAATATCGTAGTAATATATATTTTAAACCCACAAAACAAGACAGTGGAGATCATGGAGAAATGGCCCCACTTGTCAGTAAATGACTTTGAAAGGAGGTGTGATGGCAAACATTAGGACTGCAACGAATTATGGCCTAAGATTTACTCCTTGTTGGTGTTGTGCATCTGCACCTTGCAGCTACCTGTAGCTTTACTTCAGTACACAGATCAGCAAATGGAGGATAGACAAAGTAAAACATGAGAGGGGACTAGTCTTTTCACACCACCATTACCCAGGATAAGCAATACCCATTACATACACATCATATACACAACTAAATGAAAAGATGCCAGACATCAAAGACTAGTGTATATGTAAGCGACAGCTAATCAAACCATATGCAGCCTTTCAACCAAAGGTTAATCAAATAGGAAATGAAACAGGAAGTGCATACTGGTCTACAAACTCTACCTGTTCTGTTAGAAACTTGCGAGTTATATACTCATCATGTCGCCGTGAACAGAACTCCCAGGACATAATCTGCATACACAATCAGCAGATTAGAATAATTCTTTGTTGGCCCTCATTTGCAACATCTAGATATCCACAAATGCTCCAGGAGAAAAAAAAAGAGCACCCAAAAGATGCTCTGGTATGGGCAAGCTACTACAAATAGTCAACTAGAAACATACCTTTAGTTCTGGGGTGAATATTATTCTCAGATGCCCCTCATGTGTGACATGTTGGTGCTCATAGATGCTCTTCAGAATAACTTTAGTATGCTCCAGGAGCAGCAGTCCATTGGGCAACCGGAATTCATTGGGCATGTCAAGGAATAGATATTCATCCTTAACACCATGGTCAAATCTAATTTGGCAGAGTCTAGGAAGTATTTCACAGGTCGCCTCTGTAAGATGGATAAGAGGATGAAGGAGAAAACTGGGTGAGCTAAAAAAAAATTGGTGTTAAATTACAGATAAGAACTTGCATCTTATTTATGAAAATAACACACTGAAGAAGCAAAACAGAAAGAATCCATAAAACAGATGGTCAAGGTGTTCATCCTAAATACAGCAAATTGCAGAATGATATAAACAAAGCTTTGCCGTAGAAGAAATACGATGCCAAAATCAAAAATGTAATCTTCATTCATGACAGTAACCTACTACTACCTCTGATCGTTATTAATGGACGCAGCCACCACCTACCTACATGCATGTGACGCACTGAACTAACTTCGCGTCAATTAAAAGCGAACGGAGGGAGTATTTCTCATGAAATGGTGTTCCGTACTGCTCTAGAGAGTTAACAACTTCATAAGCTATTTTTATTTGCACACTTGATGCTTAATTGCTTCCTCACAAAATAATATGTTGACTGTCTTCTCTAAAGCAAAAGACATGCACAAGAATTCTGAGCTTGGCAAATAGATGAATAACAGATTAAGCATAAATGAATCAGCATCGATCTTCCATGAGTGATCCTGAAGGGGAAATGAGCAAACTACCAAGGATATAACATCTTACCGTATCCTTTCCCTGCATGTGTCTTACAAATTTCACAACGCCACGTGTCCTGTAACAACGAGAAAATAGAACTGTGACTACAATTTCATAGATCCAAACATCAAGGAATAAATGTCCTTGATCTTGACCATACTATGCAGAGCAGACTAAGAACCAGTTTTACAGCTATCAGTAGATTTGTTGCATGATACATATATACAATCAGAATAGTGATTGCAGGATGGTTTCAATAAAAATAGCTATCGCAGGCTACAATAACAAATATTTCCTCCAGAAGCTACTCATACAAATTGTGTTTCTCACTGCCACCAAAGATATAATTAACAACATAGCAGAACTTTAAGGAGATGGTTTACAATATTTTTTGGAATCTATTTAACATGATTTTAGGTATGAACAGTTAGCTAACCTGAGAAATCTGCGGAATAGCAGCTGAAGTATTCCCTCTCTTGTCATATGATGACACACACCATCTTTCTCTTGCTCGCGGGGAAAAATATTCATCAATAAGCTTCCTCCAGTATGTTATGGGATTATTCTAGAAGAAAATATTTGAGTAAATTGTACTTTCAGTGTAGTTTATCTCGTAATAAATTATAAAATGCAGAAACTCACCTCTGGCCGGTAACGCTTGTGATATAAATACTGCATTAACCTTCGAGAACAAAGCCCGCTCTCGACGGGGGTCCTAACAGGTCCAGCTAGCTGCATTGCCGGCTGTGCTAGCGGCGGCCTCAACTGTGGCTGCAGAGGTATGGCAACTTGAGATTGTTGAAGCTGAGGAAATTGCTGCGACAACTGATGTTGCTGCTGTTGCTGATATTGTAGCAGTTTTTGTTGCCGGAGCAAGGCTTGCAGCTGTGGGTTATGTTGGCCCTGGAGCTGAAGAGAGCTCTGGCCTTGGAGCAGCTGTTGAATCAACTGGTGTTGGAGAATATCATCTTGCCGAATATCAACTCTTGGCTTCTTCTGAGCATGAGCATGAAATGCGGCAGCGGGACCAATCACAGGTTGAGATGTTACACTAGATGATCTCCGCTTCTGCATCTGCTCTTGAGGTGGACTTTGCTGCATGATGGAGCCATCAATGACTGAAGAGCCAGAGATGTTATTGGACGAAAACGACATCGGGGAGGCAGGAAGGCGCATGAATGAATCAGCATTCATGCTTGTACTTTGCTGAAAGTGGGCACCTCCAGAAAGTGATGAGTTGCCATCGGTCACCAAAGAGCTAACACCGATACTCGGCCCAGAGGAATTCGTAGTACTAACTGGAAGGCTACCATTCATATCCCTGGGAACTAGTCCAAGGTTGGAGCGTGGAGCCCCGGACATGGAGGTCAGCAGGGTTGAGACTGAACCATCACCTTGATGAATCTTGCTTGATGGGAAAGAACGTCACTGGAAACTACCAAGGATCTTCAAATATTTTCGCTGGAAAATGTAAAGTGTAATTATCAGTAAGACTTTGAGGCCATCAAGGAAACAGTCACCACAATATTTATGAGCCAATGAGCTTGTGAACTGACAATTTCTAAGTTACTAACTTCTAAGTCTCAAAATTAGGAGTAGACTCGTTTCTTCGGGAGACTAGAGATCAAAAATAGCCAACAATAAAAACATGTTTTCAACCGATCTACAGTTGAAATACATAGACTTGAACTTCCAAAAGAAATTCAAGTTACCAGATCAGACCTATGTCAAAAATTAATCTGAAAGAACACAAATAGAGAGTAAACGAGGCAAGAGAAGTTGTCAAAGACAAACTAATTCATCTGAATTACAAACTAGGGTACAGATACAACAAAACCTAGCAATGGACAACGAGAGCTCAGCTTTCTATTCATCCTGGCAAACGGAGAGCGCAAGAAAAGAGAGCTGAACATATGAAGTTCAGCAAAGTCTCTTCTCATGCAAGCTTGCAACAGATCACAAACGAAACAATAAACAAACATAGACAGAAGGTAACCACCAGAACGAAAGAAACACCACTCAGTTAGAAGAGATACAATCTAGCTTGATCACCTGCCAATTTGTATGGACAATTCAGGTACAGACTGAGACTATGCAGCGCTATAGCTCCACTAAGAAAGCTAATAACTGGTTCGCAATCTAACTAGAATAGGACACAATAGATAGACTTGCCTGACCCAAGCAATTGGGAGAGAAGGCCAATCTAATGAATAGATAAAATTAACAAATGTAACAAAAAGAGATATGTTTTATACACTAATACAGAAAGGAGCATATTCTGCAGGAACCATTTGGACATTTGAGAGCGTTAACTTCCTTTGCCGCGTTGTTAGAGATGATTACGTTTTCCTGATGGTTCATCATGCAGTCGGCAAATCATGATGTACAGTTAAATACTTCGGCAAGCAATAATCGATTTTTTTCTTCCGAAACTGCCCAGGTAATGGGAAACTTGGTTCATCTTAAATGGAATTCAGTCACAAAGCATAGGATTAGAGCTAAATGTGTCGACAAAATCAGAAGCAGGGCAACCTAATTAGCAGAAAGCAGCATTGCCTCACACCATAGGATGGACCTCTCGCTAGAGTCCACGGTAAACCAACGACCGAAGCAAGAAAGAAAATCGAAGCACCCAGCCAGCCAAAAAAACACGAGATTCAGTTAGAAGAGATACGATCTAGCTTGAACAGGTACCAATTTGTACAGACCATCCAGGTACAGACTCTGCAGCGCTACAACTCCAACAAGAAAGCTAGTAACTCGTTCCGTCTAACTAGAACAGGACACAATAGATAGACTTGCCTGACCCGAGCAATTGGGGGAGAAGAATGACTAGATAAAACTGCATCACCAAGAACCAAACAAATGTAGAAGAAAAATAGACATGCTTTGGACAGTGAGCGTTAACTTCCGTTTTGCCTTTCTTAGAGGTGATTACGTTTTCCTGATGGTTGATCACGCAGTCGGCAAATCACGATGTGCAGTTAAATACTTTGAGAAGGAAACAAAATCAATTTGTTTCTTTCTTTCGAAACTGGCCGGGTAGTGGGTTACTTGGTTCACCTTAAACGGAATTCAGGCACAAAAGCATAGAGATTTAGGCAAAATGAGAAGCAGAGCAACGTAATTAGCAGGAAGCGGCATTGAGTCGCACCGTAGAACGAATGAATGAACCTGTAGCTGAAGTTCAGAGTAAACAAACGACCAAAGTAAGCAAGAAAAAAGAAGAACTGAGCAAGAATAAAAAGAAAGAGAGAAAACTCGTAGAAAAAACAATCATGCCCCGCTCCAGCAGCGCTAATCATTTAGACGACGCCCCTGGACCAACGGCTGCCTCAAGATCCAGTGGGAACCCGACTCCTTCAGGCTTCAGTAGAACCCCCACCCAGGCCGCAGATTTCTACCGCGAGAGACGGAATTTCCTCCCCCAGAATTCGGGCGCCGCATTGGGGAGAATCCCCCCTGTTCCCCCAACGCGGACGCAAAATCACAGGAAGATAATACGGGGAAATCGAACCGTCCGCGCAATCGAACCCAATCTGCCACTACCTAGGAATCGCTCAGGGCGAAGAGAAATCCTCACCTCGCGGTGGAGCTCGCCGCAGTCTCTCGCAAGCAGCTCGGTCGGTTCCTCTTCCTCCTGCTCCTCCGGATTTGTTCAGATTTTGTTCTAGTTATTACAAGCAGCAGTATTTTCTACGGCGATTCTTCCTCTTCTTTCGCTGTGCTGTGTAGGCGGGCGGGCGGGCGGCGGCGTCGCCGGCGAGCGAGCGAGGCGGGCCGGATTAAATAGATTCGCGGGGGGGCGACCGGGGCCAGCCCGTCGCCCGGCCTCCCTGGCCGGTCGCGCGGGCCCCACCTGCGCGCTCTCAGCCGTCGGATCTTGATCCTACGGTCGTCCCTCACACGTGGACGCTCCTGGTTGGCTGGGTGGTGGGGACGCGGGAGGTCGGCTCGCTGCTACGCGCACCCGGGCCGCGTGCGCGCCGCGGCATGTCGACCAGGTGGGGCCGGACTGTCAGTGACTGCGTAGGGTGGGTGGTGCGAGACGCGCGCCGCCTGTGGGCCAGCGTTCTCATAACCCGGCCCCACTCGCCAGTCGCACGGCGCGCTTTACGGCTGGCCGAGTTGGTGCGTAGAGGATACGGGAGATTTCCTTCCAGAGAAGCCATTTGTACGTACACCACACCACCAGCAACTGACGTGCGGGCCCGGATCCCGCCGACCCCACATGTCGGCCACACGCTGGTTTGTTCACCGGTGAATCAGCAACTGGCGAAGCTTCTCTCCCCCTCTTTCTCGGACACACTGCACATGATTGGTGCACAAACATATCTGCTCCGCGCACACACGCGGGTACCAGGCTACACGAAGCGAAGCCTTGCTTTTTGGAGTTTTGCTTTGAACAGGTACCAATTTGTACAGACCATCCAGGTACAGACTCTGCAGCGCTACAACTCGAACTCGTTCCCATCTAACTAGAACAGGACACAATAGATAGAGTTGCCTGACCCGAGCAATTGGGGGAGAAGACCAATCTAATGACTGAATAAAATTGCATCGCCAAGAATCAAACAAATGTAGAAGAAAAAGAGACATGTTTTGTACACCAATTCAGAAAGACGGGATGTTCTGGGTGAACCATTTGGACCCTGAGCGTTACTTTCCGTTGTGTCTCTGTTAGAGGTGATTACTTCTTCCTGATGGTTCATCATGCAGTCGGCAAATCATGATGTGCGGTTAAATACACTAGGAGAAGCAAAAATCGATTTCTTTCTTTCGAAACTGCCCGGGTAGTGGGATACATGGTTCACCTTAACGGAATTCAGCCACAAAAGCATAGACATTTAGGCAAAATCACAAGCAGAGCAAGCGGCATTTACTCACACCACAGAATGAATGAACCTGTAGCTGAAGTCCAGAGTAAGCCAAACGACCAAAGCAAGCAAGAAAATCGAAGAACCGGGCAAGATTAGAAAGAAAGAGAGAAAACTCGTAAAAAAGCAGCCATGCCCCGCTCCAGCAGCGCTAATCATTTATACGACGCCTACGAACCACGGCCCTCTCAAGATCCAGTGAGAACACGATTCCTTCAGTACACCCCCACCCAAGGCCCCGGATTTCTACCGCGGGAGCCGGAATTTCCTCCCCCAGAATCCCAGCGCCGCATTGGGGGCAATCGGGAAGAATCCCCCCCGTTCCCCGCCCCAACGCAAAGTCCCAGAAAAAGAAACAGCAGATTGTTTCGCCGTGGGCGTCCGCGCAATCGAACCCAATCTACCTACGAATCGAGCGAACAGGGAAATCCTCACCTCGCGCGCGACCGAGCGAGCTCCGTTCCGTTCCGTGCTTCAGATTTTGTGCTGGTTCGGCCGCTTCCTCTTCCTGCTGCTCCTCCGGTCTCGTGCTTCAGGTTTTGTTCTAGTTATTACAGGTACTAGTATTTTCTACGGCGATTCTTCCTCTTCTTGCGCTGCGCTGTGCGGGCGGGCGGCGGCGTCGCCGGCGAGCGAGCGAGGCGGGCCGGATTAAATAGATTCGCGGGGGAGCGACCGGTGCCAGCCCGTCGCCCGGCCTCCCTGGCCGGTCGCGCAGGGCCCACTTGCTCACTCTCAGCCGTCGGATCTGGATCCGACACACGTGGACGCTTGTGGTTGGCTGGGTGGTGGGGACGCGGGAGGTCGGCTCGTTGCTACGCGCACCCGGGCCGCGTGCGCGCCGCGGCATGTCGACCAGGTGGGGCCGGACAGTCAGCGACTGCGTACGGTGGGTGGTGCGACACGCGCGCACGCGGCCCGCGCGCCTGTGGGCCCACATTCTCATAACCCGGCCCCACATGCCAGTCGCACGGCGCGCTTTACGGCTGGCCGAGTTGGTGCGTAGAGGATACGGGAGATTTCCTTCCAGAGAAGCCATTTCTACGTACACCACACCACCAGCAACTGACGTGCGGGGCCCGACCGCCCGTCCCCACATGTCGGCCACACGCGGGTTTGTTCACCGGTGAATCAGCAACTGGCGAAGCTTCTCTCCCCCTCTTTCTCGGACACACTGCACATGATTGGTGCACAAACATATCTGCTCCGCGCACACACGAAGCGAAGCCTTGCTTTTTGGAGTTTTGCTTTGCGAGGAGAGGTGGGGCCAGCCAAGAGGAGCAGCGGGCTGCTTGAGTTTGACTAGCACGAATTGTTTTTTTTTTTTTTTTTTGGCTACTGTACTAGGCTGGAACGTCGTAGGGTTTGCTTTAGATGATGATCAATTCTAGTGCACATGTTGAGAACGTATTCGTAGGGTGACTAGGTGTGTTGATGATGCCGTCAAGCGACCAAATCGAAAACAAACGCTGGTAGTAAGTTTTCCGGGTATTTTATTGCTTTTGCAGTGTACAAGTGTGTATGTTTTTACATGTTTATTATATGGGTGAGTACACGCGTATATTCGTAAGAGCATCTCCAACAGACGTGTCAAAATACACACGCACGCGCTAAATTAACCGTCGAAACGCAGCGCGGGAGCGGACGTGCGAACCTCCAACAACGAACGCGTGAAAAAGCGGCGCGCGCTAATTTTTTGTGTCCCGCGCGCTTTTGCGCTATCCTACGCGCCAAAGCTGAAGCGGCGCACGCTACAAAACGTGGCCCGAGCGCACCCAACCGCCAGGAACTTTCAGCCGTGCGTCGCTTCGCCGCCCCTCCACCTCGCTCCCGCTGCGCTCCACCTCCCCGCCACCGCTCGAGCCCCGGCTACTGCGGCGTCCGAGCGCATAGGGCTCGGGACGTTCGAGACCGCGCACAAGGCGGCGCCTGCGTACGACACGGTCGCCTGGCGCCTCGGCCGCTCCCGCCGCTCGATGAACTTCAACGACGTCTGGACGCGGCAGCAGGTGGAATCCCTCACGCTGCCGGTCGTCACGCGCGAGGCGAGGCAGCACCATCGCGAGCTCGAGCAGCGCCTCATCATCGCGGAGCGCTACGAGCGCATGCGCCTCGAGTGGGCGCACCAGTTCCTGGAGGACGTCGCCGAGAAAGAAGAGGCCAAGGCGGCAAAAAAGGCAGACCGGGAGGAGAGGAGGGCAAAGCAGGTGGCGAGAAAGAAGGAGAGGATGGAGAAGGCCGCGAGGAAGGCGAAGGAGAAGAAAAATGGCGCCGGCCCACGGATGATCATCGTCGACTCTTCCTCGTCCTTCGAGTGGACATCGACCCTAGTGTCGTTGATAACACCAGGCTCCTCCGACTTCGACTAGGATTCTGAGTAGTGTAGGCTGATTTTTAAATAAATTTGGTTGTAGCAAATGTGGATTCAACTTTGCAATATATTTATATTTCCACTTTATTTTTACATTGTGTTTGATCTATTAGGTATGCAATTGTGTGAAAATGTTCTTTTCAGCGCAGCATTTTAGCGCATCTGCAAAAGGATGACTTCAGCGCTGCATTTTGGCGCGGCGGTTTACAACACCCGGTGAAGCTAGCGTCAGCATCGCGCATTGTATGATACTCGTTCGAAGCTACCGACATGGAGGCGCTTGGTGACGTACGGGAGGTACCATATCATGTGCCCTCTGTAAAACAAAGATACAAGCCTCTACTTTTATCTTCTGCATGTTTTTCTTGGCTTTTAGGATTGTCGCGGAAGAACCATTCATTACCTACGGACTTCAGAACCACGACATTGATTAACTAGTTGTCGCTTTAAATCCCTTGTTCAGGGCCCTCTATTGCAAATATCGTATCGCTAAAGTAAGAGAGACAGACACCACACTAGCCGCTTATATGGTACAAACCATATGTCAAGCGCGGAACCAGTTTCACGTAAGTGTACGCGTGAGATCGGTCTGGGCCACTTAATTCAAACAATGTTGCAATACAAAAGAGTGCACATGAGTAGGGTGACAATTATAGAATCAATGCCCACGTATCTCTCTCTGCTCTAACACAACTACACATAGAACGGGTTCCATAGCAGAAAACAAAAAATTCCCACGACATAATAATATAGCCAAGATCTATTCTATGCAGATGTAAAGCAACTGAGGGATTCGGTGTTCATGCCCTCGAAGACCGAAAGCGTTAAGTTCCGAACTGTAAGGGTACATTGCCCCTATGTGTGGTTTTGGGAATTAATGACAACCCCTATGGACTAATGTTTTCATTAAGTTTATATGAAGGAATATTCCATAGGTACTACTTGTACTCCATGTGTTGGATTCAAGTATGGATGCCATGAAGATAAAGGTATATCTTGTGTATTGGCATCAAAATCATCGGTATGAAGATACATATGTGATATGATCAAGAAGAAGAAATAAAGATGGAGTTCCTATGTGGAACTCAATATTAGCCATGCTCTATCTTATGTGAGTATGAGAAGATACAAGGTTGAGTTGGGCAAGTTCAAGATGAGCATCTTGAGTGGATCACATGCTTGAAGCTTGTCGTCCATTTGGTGATAATGGACATGTGAAGATGTGCATCAATAGAGCTTTCCCATCATGGTGTATGGGGGAGCATTTGTGAGTATTCACGAAGCAACATTGATCAAGTGAGGCATTCCGGCTTGTATGGAGCTTGTAGAGCTATCATCAAGATCAAGCGGGATGCGCAAGGCAAAGGTATGGATTTGCTAGGTTTTCCTTTTACCGGTCTCAAGGTGGTTGATGGGAGACCGGATTATAGGATAGATAGCCGCACTATCAAGAGGGGCTTTCGGTTGGGTAACTTGATCACATCGTCTTAGGGAGCTCAATCCTTTGCATACTTTGCATATCCTTATTGCTTCTTGGTGTTTCTCTGTGTGAGGTTCTTGAGCTTGTTGCTAGCTTTACAACAAGCCCAAGTTCATCGAAAACGGAATCCGCATGCATCTTCTATTGCGTTTTCGAGTTTGGACGTCTTCACCGGTTCTTGACGGTGGGAGACTCCCTCTCTAAAATCATCTAAAATGTTCTGAGAGGAGTCTCCATATTTCCAGTTTTTGTTGGGGTTCTATTCGTCGTTATCTTTCCAACAAAATTGGTTTCATGTCAATCGGAGTTCGGGAGCAATAGTTATTAAAGAAAAGGTAAAAGAAGAAAAAGAAAAAGAAAAGAAAAAAGGGGGACGGCTGCCCGGTCTCCGACCGGTCGACCGGGCCACACACCGGCCCACCGGGACAGCCCCGGTCTCCGACCGGCCAACCGGCCCAGCAGCCGGGCAGCCCAGCTTGCTCTCCGGTTGGACCGGACTCTAACCGGGCCGCAGCCTTCCCCGGCCCAGGCGCCGGTTTGCTACCGGGCCGCTCGGCGTCCACTCCGGCCGGACCGGCCTCCTGGCCGGACTGGGCCACACCGCCCACGCGGCCCACCCGCTCGCCCCCGCGCGGCCTGTGGCGGTTGCCGCCCTGCGCGCCCAGCTCCCTTCCGGGCGGTGGCCCGGCTGGGCCGGATGGCTGACCGGCCTCCTCGGCCCAGCATCCGGTCAGCCGGCTGGGCCGCCGGCCTGGGACGTTTTTCTGTCTTGTTTTTTGCCCGTTTTTCTTGTCTTTTTCCCCCCAACAGTTTTATTTGATCCTAGCTATAAATAGACCCTTCTTCCACCTTGAGAAACAACTTCTTCCCCATTCTCTCACCTCCATTGTTGCATTTGAAGAAGTTGCTCTCTCTCTCTTGTTCCCCCCATGATTCTTGCTCATATTTGAGGATTTGAGAGAGGAGATCTAGATCTACACTTCCACCAAACCAATTCTTCTCTAAGTGAGGGAATCTCTTGGGATCTAGATCTTGGAGTCTTTAGTTGACTTTCCCCCTTGTTCTTCCTCTCCAATCTCATCCTAGCATTCGTTGCTTTGGTGGGATTTGAGTGTGTAGGACTTGAACACCTCCGGTGTTCTTGCTTTGCATCATTGCATAGTGTTGAGCTCTCCACCACGATTTGTTCGAGTGAGAGACCGTGAGCTTGTTACTCTTGGAGGGTGACCTCCTAGTTGGCTTGGTGATTGGTGCTCCGGAGATCTCTTCAAGAAGATTGTGAAGAGGCCGGGCTTCTCCTTCGTGGAGCTTGTGAAGTGGTTGTGGAGCTTGCCATCTCCGGAGCGGAGGAAAAGCTAACCATAAGGAAAGGGCCATTATCCTTCGTTGGTGTGGTTCGGAGAATAGGGTGAGCCTTCGTGGCGCGGGGAATCCTTCATGGGACCTCCACTCCTCCAAACGTGACGTACCTTGTTGCAAAGCAAGGGAACACGGGAATACATCCTCGTCTCCGCGTGCCTCGGTTATTTCTATACCAGAGCTCTCTTTCCTTGTGATAGCCATCGTGCTTGAAGTACATATATCTTGCTATCACTTGTGCTACATATATCTTGTGCCTATCTTGCTTAGCTCTAGTTGCTATTATTACACTTAGTTGAGCTTAGCATATTTAGGGTTTGTGCTTGTTAACTAAATGATAGTTTAATTCCGTATTCATACAAGACAAATCCGCAAGAGTTTGTAATTGCCTATTCACCCCCCCCCTCTAGGCGACATCTCGATCTTTCACGAACGAATGTTGTTGGTGAAGATGTACACCGACGCCGATCTCAAGATCGAGTAGAAGTACCGGCGATCGAAGTGTTCCAAGTGTCGCATCTCCACGGTTCTACGCACGTACAATGTAAAGACGTCCCCAGGCTCCGGTCTAGCGAAGCAGTGGAAGAAGAAAATTTAGGCTGAGATACCAGCAGCACGACAACATGCGTATGGTAGAGAGGTCTCACCTTGGATGCGTGTTCCAAACTTGGGAACACACACGTAAGGGAGAGAGGGGGAGAAGCCAAAAGCCAATGGGATGAATGAGGTGTCGGGGCTCCTCTCTTTATATATATAGGAGGGAGGGGAGAGGAGGTGGGGCCACTAAAGGCCCACCATGGGCCGTCGGCCCGCCCTTCCCCTTGAGGGGTTTGGTCGGCCCCTCATGGGCTACCCAATTTTGGCCTATTTAGGGGTTTCCCTATTTTTTATATTTTTAATATTTAATTCAACCAATTAAATAATAAAACATATTATTAAGTCTCCGAACAATTCATAGACTTCGGAACTTATTTCGATACCTCTCCGGAAGAATTCTGATGTCCTCTCTTATTTTTCCAATGATCTGAATCAATCTCTAAATGTCGTATACCCTTAAATGTGCCACCCTACGGATTCGGGAATACGTAGACATGATCGATACATCTCTCATATCAATGACCATGAGGGGGTTCTAGAAAACCATAACGATCCCTATGCTTTCCACAAATTATCTTTATCGCTTGAACCTCAACATCGAGTCTTATTCCCTTTGTCAGACGATACTCAGTTTGTCTGAGACTTGATCTTAGGTATCCTCTGTACCTAGTTTGATCTCGGTACCGACAAACATACTCAACTCGTTCCCGTGATATCACATCCTCGTGACTGACAAGGTATTAACTTGTCAATGCCTACGAATTGTAGACTAGGGTTTAGTTGGAAGTAGAGGGCAAGTAGATCTCGAAGGTTCAGCCGGAAAAGTACTCGACTACTAGAAAACTAGGGTTGTGTTGACAATGGAATCGATCCTCTCTTTGTCCTTCGACTCCCCTTATATAGGAGGCGGAGCCGAAGGTTTCGTGATGTACAAGTTACAAAAACCGGGAGACTCTTTGAGTTCGTCCCGTAGTTACAAGTCATTATTCCTAATACTACTCTATCTTTCCAAACTATCTCTTCAATTGGGCTTCCGGACTTCATAAACTTCGGGTCGTGGGCCTTCAGTAAACCCCGGGTACCATCTTTGGCAGGCCCATTGGGGATGCCTATGTCAGTAGCCCCCGAGATTTTGCTTGAATCGAAGAATCAGGGAAAATCTCCATCTTTACAATTATCATATGATTTCTTTGAGTCGGTAAATAACTTTTACAAAACAATTGTATATTATACAGGGATAACGGTAATTGGGGCTGGTTCATCTGACGGATCAGGTACCAGTTAACTGCTCTTGTGGCAATCCCGCAAAAACCTACTTTGAGATCACGTCCCTGGACATGATCTCGGGATACTGGCGTAAAATTCGACATGTGCCACTTAAGGTCTTATCAGATGCCGAATTCCAGTCATGTTTTATCGGGTACCTAACGCGTCCGTTAGGATTTTTCTTCGTATCTGCTGATACGGAAAAAGTAGCAAAACACCGTCAGAGGCGGTGCCATGCCGCGCAGGACGGATCCTGGGGACTTACCTTCGCAAAGTATTGCGGCATTCAGAGATTAATTCGCGACTTAAGGCGCTCTGAGAATATATTGTCGAGTGCCTTTTTCGGCTGCTGGAATAGCACATTTATTCGAGTCAACGGATGACATATATTTTTTATCTTGTCCTCCTAATGGGAGTATATGAAGAGTTACTTTATAACTCGGAATATGCTCACGATAACTTTTTGAATTTCATCGGGCACGCGAACAGCGTTCCCGATGGGAGTAGCCCCCGTGGCTATAGCCAAGTGCTTGTACTTGGTTGTGGGCTCACCTTTTTAACACCTTTATCGCTATATTGTCATCTCTTCTAATTCTCCCATCCTTATCGGGTGCGCAACCAGCGCTCCCGATGGGAGTAGCCCCCGAGCATATGAAAAAATGCCTGTATTTGATCATAGGCTCCCGTGTTTCTCTCTTGTAATACTCGATATTTCCTTCTTTAAAAAGTAGCCCCCGAGCATTTGATCAAAAACTTGTATTTGATCAAAAGCTCCCGAAGTTATCATTAATCCTGCTTTGCCGCAAATCCTCAGAACACCACAGTCGAAGTTTTTATTTTGGAATGACATCAGTGCTGACGATGGCCACGATCACTGTATCGGGAAAACGCGAGTCATGTCATGTCACTGACCTGTGGGGCCGAAAGTGTGCGGTTTGGGACACGTTACGCAAGTGGGGGACACACGTCCTCCGCTTTTTCTGGCACGCGCGCTGTAACGCCTTTCTAGTTCCCTCACAGTGAAAATACGTCTTTACCCCTAGAACCACGTGTAAAGCATCAAATCCATTCTCGCATCATCCAACGGCGCGGCTGTTGCCATCGACAGTGCCTAGATCCGGCAAGCCCGGGTGGCCCATAGATGGTGATGTGGCATGTGGCCCATCGGGCGGCCCAGTTGCTGTTGATCCTAAAGGATGAAGTCCGGCCCAGGATAGGGAAGCCGGATCCAACCGACCTTTGGAGGAACCCGGATCCGTGGAGGCCCATTAGGAACCCGGATCCGGTACGACGTATAAGGGAAGGTGGATCCTTGACGTACACGGCAAGACATTGTACCGTAGTTAGGTAACCTGTAATCCAGCTAGGACTCTCCATGTAAACCCTAGATCCGTGCGCCTTTATAAGCCGGATCCCCGGAGCCCTAGGGGCATAACCACAACTCATTGTAACAACGCGAAAGCGCCTAGATAATTCCAGACAAGCAGCAGTAGGCCTGTCATCGTGCGGGTGTTCGAAGCTGGGTAAATCGCGTACCACCGTCCCGTGTGCACTCCGCCCTATGGCCCCTACTTCTTCTCCCCCTCGTGAGGATCCCTCCTCCGAGGTACGCGTCGATTAGGCAACGACGGTTGGCGCCCACCGTGGGGCCGGCGGCGTCGGAGCCGGAACCGGGAGGGTTCCGCCATGGGAAGCTACGACGACACCATCGCTGTGGGGCGCGTCCTTTACGCCGGAAACCTTCCGATCGTCCCTCCGGATGAGTGCTGGATTCCGGCTAAGACTGACCCCGTCAAGCTCTCCATCGTCCTAGTTGCCGGCATACACATCTTCATCAGGGAAACCGTCGATTCCGACGGAAACGCACTGGTAAGTAACGCTGACGCGACCGCCGCTGAGCGAGGACGCGGTCGCGAAGATCCGATCTGAGACGCAGGAACTTCCCAAGGAAGATTCCGCCTTGGATCTGAAAAAATCAAAGCCCACCCAATCCGCCCTTGAGCAGGAAACAAAGGTGGAAGACCAATGCATATCCGCCTGGGTCTCCCAGGTGTTAGAGAAGTGTTGCGGTCAGAAACCCACCGGCGGGCAGCGACTGGCAACACCGTAGAGCCGGGAACAACTCAGGGCTGCGGCTGGCCCCAGTCCCTCATAGCGACGGCCCGCAAAGCCCTTCGGTCACACGTCCGATCTTGTCGCAAGGGCGTGCCACCGACCTATACCGAGTCGGGAAGGTGTTGGATGATGCCTCGCTTAGTTTCTCGCATGGCATACACGTAAACGTTAAATACGAGCCTCGATCGGCTCTCGAGTTATCTGTGAATCGGCTCAAAGAGCCGATCCACCCATGATTCGTACAAGGTGTCACGAATATATGGTGGTCCTGCTTGATCAAGATAAAGCTAAAGCGATCTCCGACGATTTAGGGTTTTCACCGCATAATCGGATCATCCTACTCCCGATCGGGCCTCGCGCTCGCGTACGGT
Source organism: Lolium rigidum (assembly GCF_022539505.1). Taxonomy (NCBI): domain Eukaryota; kingdom Viridiplantae; phylum Streptophyta; class Magnoliopsida; order Poales; family Poaceae; genus Lolium; species Lolium rigidum. The sequence goes on along the minus strand of NC_061508.1, from coordinate 3,158,816 downwards.
GATCGTAAGCCGATCCTGAGACGGGGCCTAAAAACCAACACGAGGTTGATCCCGGAACATCCTGTCTAGGGCTAGCAAACTACACCCTACACGCCGCTGGATCCTCCAACCCTTTGTAAGGCCTAACTATTGCGGATATTAAACTAATCCTTGAAGAACAAGGAGTAACCGTAACGGATCGGATCTACTAAACAATGATCAAGCGGGGTGCCGCCCCTACACCTAAGATAGGTGTAAGGGCGGCTAGATGTATAAGGGTTGCACTACGACAGCATATGATACGAAGAACCATGCTAACCCTAACACATCTAAGATAACTACGTTGCTCGCCATCAAAAGGCTTCGGCACGAGCAACGCATGAACAACGTAATAAGCTTGTGCTGCCTAGATCGCAAGATGCGATCTAGGCAGCATGGTGCTACACGAAGAAACCCTCGAGACGAAGGAGTTGGCGATGCGCCGAGATTGGTTGTGTTGAACGTTGGTTGTTGTTTATTTCATAAACCCTAGATACATATTTATAGTCCGGGGGACTTTCTAACGTGGGAATAATCCCAACCGTGTACGAGGCAAACTCTAACTAACCGACACGTAATCTAATATGTTACAGATACAAGGGCAAACCAGCCCGAACTTTGCATATAAGGCCGATTCACATATTTCTTCCGTATATAATCTTTAAGCCCATCTTGATCGCGGCCCACCTCTGACTAGGTCAAATTCTGGTGATAACAAGAAGCAAAGGTGTCACTTCGTACACTTCTTGGCCCACACCGCCGGAACCGCCCCTCAGGAAGACGGAGCTGGTCCCGAGCAGGTCGAGGCACCGGAAAACAACGTTGCTCCAGATCAGCAGGAGGTTGTCGGAAAAAGCGCTACTCCGGCTGAAGAGTCGATCCTGGGCAACCTAAGCCCAATTTCCGGGGATACCCCCTCCATGGACACTGAAGAGTTCGGTCGCAAGGTGAAAGAATTCGGATACGGTGATCAGCCTGAAGTTGAATCCACCCAGCCTAAGCAGGTCCTCGCAACCTTGGCGGCACTGGATCAACGGGAATCAGAGGATGACAACACCTACTCCGATCCACAGCCATCCCGTGCAGGATCTCCGCTCTCGCGAGAACGTCCGCACAAGGAAATCTTGTCCCCGGAAAAAGGCTGGTTTGAGCAAGCGAGGCATGGATGCAATCGCACATTCGGACGTTCTCAACAAA
>NC_061508.1:3130831-3157501 GCF_022539505.1 Lolium rigidum | reverse complement strand
TAGTGTCCGTGGCTCACCGTTGCTCACTCTGTGCCGTGTGTGTATCATACAGTACTTAACCTGGTGGGTATTGTTGTTGGCTTATGCAATCGCTGTTGCTTGCACCGATCCATTGGATCACCGCAAAGTCCTCGGTGCTTTTATTTATTTGTTTTGTTCACTTATCTCGTGTTGCCTGAATTTACTCGAAGTGGATAAGTGATGTGAGCTGCCTGTGCGCTTGTGATCATCTAATTAATTGTGACGAGGCTAGATGGATGCCAACTCTCGGCTGTGTACCCTAGCCCTTTACTCGAATCCAAATGGATAATGAGGTATAGGTTCTTGTGCCGGCTCGGGGTTGAGGTGGCCCCGGCAGCACTTGTGTTGCTGTCCCGGTTGCTCCCCTATCCGTGGTTTACCATGATTTGTGTTGGCCGGCTGGAATGGATTAGTTGTTCACCGGCTTGGTCCAATCTTGGACTTCCAGGTGACCTTTTGGTGTTGACAAATATATAGACAGGTAATTGTCTATAATCTGATGGCCTAGCTAGCTGTAGGTGCTTAGTGAGTGGTTTAGGCTAGCTATGGTTTCATTCTTGGCTGGATTCCTCTAGTTATGCATGGATTTGCATAACTTTTGTTCCCATAGAATGTTTACCTAGTGGTCTTACCCATCTATGCTTGCACCAAATGGCCTGGTAGCCAGATGATGACACACACAGGGTATTCTACCCTTCTGTGCTTCAATGATGCATTGTATGCTTATTTATGAGCAAGATATGATCTTGCTCAGGCTTTGTGTGGTATACCTCACTCCAGCTCCTAGATTTAAGTGTTGTTGTAGAGGATTGCTTCTGTGATTTGCTTGGCTTGCTTGCCCTTCTCCTCCTTACAAGCTTGTGGTGCTTTACTCCATCTCGGTACTTGCTCACGCTTGACGAGCTTCTTGGTGAAACTGTCCCCGGATGGTTTCGATGGCTTGTGGTTTTTCCCTGTTCTAAGTGTTCTTGGTGTTCTTGATGAACTTACCACTGCTGCTGTCGATGGATGAACAAATGACTAGGTTTCACTGTTGGAGAAGCTTTTATATGATCTTCCTCTCCTTCTCTGGTCGACAACACAGCCTAGCAAGCTGCTGGTGACTCACCAGCAGTGTGTGTGTGGTGTGCTGCATGCACACTGCTGTGTGAGCAGCCAAGCTGTGTGTGTGTGCAAATTCATGGTACCTGGCTTGTGTCTTGGCTGTGAGATGATCAGCTCGGCAGAGCTGATCCATATCTGCTCAATTTCATTATTCTTCTAACCTGCCAAGTGGTTTTACCACTTGGCATAACTTCTCTTTTGTTGTGTTTATGTGCAGGGATCAAGAATGGATCAAAATGGACTTGGAGTTCATCATATACAAGATCAAATGAAGATGATCTTGTAGAATTTAGTCTAGGCTCATTAAATTATAATTTTTCTTTATTTTTCCTTTCTTCTATTCTGCCCATTTATGTAATGTGTTGTATTATTCTTTTATTTCACTTATGGATATTGTAATGACATTGTAATTTGTGTGATGATCAATAAAGCTCAAAGTTTTCTCTAATGAGCTTTACTTTATTATAATTGTTTATCTTGTTTATTATTGATTATTTACTTAATGAATTTCCTCAATTGAATTACTTAAAGTAATTATTTAATGTTTGAATTTGAAATTCAAAATCAACCTTGGTTTGAATTCAACCATGTCATAACATTTAGAATTCAATCATGTGAACTCTCCCTCTCTTCTCAAAACCCTAAACTAGTGAAGTGAGAAGCAAGTTTGTCGCACTCTCGAAACCCTAACCCTGTAAGGTGTCGAGAGAGAAACTTGTCCCCCTTCGATGCATTTTTGTTTAAAAGCGCGAAATTTCCCCAGAATTTACTATGCAATGCACATCCCTTTCTAAAATCTACCCCTCGATCGTCTCTAAACCTGGGACATTACATAATATTCACGAACGGAGCGACAAGCGCCCACGAAATTATTATTCAAAATGCCACGTATATACAGGCGTGTGCAAAATAAATGCATAAAATAATCTTTATTATGGACTAGAGCTTAATTGATCAAGCCTGGCCGTATTTATTCAATTAACTGCCCAGAAATATAACTTGAATTCACATATACGAATATGGACACTTTTGTACGGGGTAGTTTTGGAAGGAGATCAATACCCGGCCGGACGTGTCGATTCGTACGTGCGTGTCACATAGTTTGGACAGCTATATTGGCCACGTACGTATCCATACAACTGGATCGATCCTGGCCGTATCGTGCAGCTCACGAAAGAATCTGAACAGATTGAGGAGTCAAAGGTTATCACGTATGTCTCACTTGCCATATACGCCTAACTTACCGCTGAAGCCCAGACCATCTGCCTATATAAACATCCGCGAGGCGACGCGCTGAAGGACCGAGGGAAAAGGAAGCAGAGGGGCCGCGCCCAGAGCCTGGCGCCGGCGGTGCGCACGCGTGGCCGGCAGGCTCAGGCGAAGCTTGTGCGGACGCCACTTCGGTATTCAGGCTTAGCCCGAGGTCGCGCCCGCTGTGCATCACGGGCGTGCACGACGGCCGTCGGCTGTGTACGCCGGCGATGTCTCACGTGGCCGATCACGGAGCAGCACCTACTGCTCTGTCGCGGTGGCAACACACCCCTTATTGCCTGGCTATCATGGTGACTTGGATCTGCGCTAAACATGCTGAGCAGATCACCACCGTGCATGCACATGAACAACAATTGCTTCATGTGGTTCCATCTGTCTCTTCTACCAGGTATTGATACAGGAGGAGGCGAGCAGGACCTCGCGGGCTTCGTGGCTGGCGGCGGTCTCAGGCGGAGCCGCGCCGGCTGGCATCGCTTCCATGCTGCGACCTCCCTGTCGGAGCTCGCAACGGCAAGCATGAGCCGTCACCGGTGGACAGCGCCACACCTGCAAGCTCGGGCGAGAGCTGCACCGGCCGGCGTCATCGACGACGCATCTGTCCGGGACCACTAGATGATCACCCAGCAGCACGTATCCTGCTGCGGGGGCTCTATCTATCGGTGGACAGCATGCACTCGGGGCAGTGTCAGCGAACCAGGATGACCGGCGCCAGCGACGATGTGCACTCTGAAGGGCTTACGTTCAGCATAACGCGTACGCCTTTTATCGGTGTATACTCTCTTTATCTTATTCAGCAGGTTCCATGAGGAGGGTGCGCCCCTGGTGGCAGCATGATGTGCAGCAGCAAGGAGGCTGCGGCTTATCCATGTGCGCTGGAGCATCGGTAGCGCGACAACGATGACCCCCGGGAGCAGCACCCGCTATCGTATCGGCGGTGGCCTACATGCCGCTGCCCCATACCGAACTTCGTCTTCCTCTCGTGCAGGTGGCTGAGAGAAGAGGGCGACTTGGTGTGCGCCGTGAGGAGCACGCGTGCATCGCAGGCTAGCAAGCTCGTCGGAGATCAACGAGATCATGCCGGTCGTCTTCGCCAATGATGAGGAGCAGCACTAATGTTGATATCTTTTTCTTGTTTGCATCTAGCATGGTGGTACCGATTACCATATCGGCCGAGGCGCGGCCGACGCCATGGAGTGATCGCCGTGTCTCCAAGTGATCTCGCGAGGCGTGTATCCCGTAGCAAGAGGCGCTATCAACGGGTCGGCGGTGGCCGACCTACGTCCGCCCTCATCTACCTCAACACTACTTGGACCACATCGTTGGGTGGTACCGAGCCTTGCACTCGCTCATACACCGCCGCTGGGGGCGACAGCGTTGATCCTGGCATGCTCGCCGGTGGGGACAACGGCATCCGTCAACGGAGGCGCCGTTAGCGGATCGTGGCTAACCGATCGCGGTTGCGACCGTCCATGGCATGGTCGCAGCGGCCATATCTTTGTCCACCTTGACTATTCAACTTCCACGTGGCATAGTTCATGGCTGAGACGTAGAATGGCACGCCGTCCATGTCTCACGGAGTCGGCGGATCGCCGGCACGTCGTCTCGATACCTTTGGCTGTCGAGCACACATGCATGGTGCTATCATGAGCCTATATACGCGCAGCTCGATAGCGACATGTGGTGGTGGTCGTCGTCTCTCCTTAGAGATACCTGGCGTCGCTGCACCTCAGCTCTTGGTATGGTGTACGTAGGGGAGCCGGTCAGCCGTCCGCTGGCCGAGCTGCATCACGTTTCGCGCATACCTAGGAGTACGTCGGCCATAGCCACTAGATGGTGGCATGGATGCATACGTGCTGTCAGAAGTTCATCCACAATGAACTTGCCTAAGCTCTTCGCTGCTTCACGTCGCAAGCTGATGTTGGAGTTGTGGTGCATGTCGGAGTCCTTTCGTTGGGACGCTGCATGCCCACCACCTTTGACGCGTGCCATGCCGAGGCTGCCACTGCCAACAGCTCCGCATTAGGCAACCACCGGGCACGCATGCTTCAAAGCGATGTGTGTCCTCGTCTACTTCGGCGATGGGCCCTCTCGCCCTTATCTCTATTTCTCTTTGTCTACATCAACACCTACACGGAGTCTCCTCGCGACGGGACACCGTCTACATCGACACCTACACGGAGTCCCTTCGCGGCGGGACACCGTCTACATCAACACCTATATGAAGTCCCCTCGTGGCGGGGCACCGTCTACATCGACAACTACACGTAGTCCCCTCGCGACGAGGTGCCGTCCACATAGACTTACACGAAATCCCCTGAGGCAGGGCGTCGTCCACACCGATGCTTACGCGTGGCATCAGACCACCGCGAGGCGGCGGGCACCTTCAATGTATGCACTTCTCAAGCTCTCTGAGGTCATCATAGAGTCTACTCCAACATCTACATCAACATCATCATCGACGTCGACGTCGTCCATGCGCCGACGAGGCATAGTCATAATCCACCGAATTGTCTTCTTCCGATGAAGCAAACTACCACTTGCTTTGCCGACGAGGCAAAGGCAAGTCAACAAGTCCGACACCGACAAGGCGGACACACCAGGCCTGGCACCGACGAGGCGAAGGCCGCCCACATCTTCATCATCGGACATCGACAAGCCGGAGGCATACGACTATGCATCGCCGGAGCGAGAGATGTACTGCTCCACCATTCCGCCCTTCTCCCACTCCACCACCACCATCTTCTTGGAGAAGACGAGACTCAAAGACGACGACCATTGCAGCAGCTTAATCGGAGGTGGTATGTGGGCTTGACCCGCGGACGTAATTAAGCGGGAGCTTTCCGAGGCCTCGTGAACCAGAACTCCACAATCGCCATGTCATGTTGGCCGCGCCAGCAGGCCACGGAGCGCATCCATAGGGATATTGTAATTTTGTTTCTCGTGACGAGATTAATAAAATGCATATCTCCCTTTCTTTTTTATTTGTGTATTTAGGTACACTGGCACGCCCGCGTTTTTCGTTACATTTCGTGTCAAACAAAATGACTCATGTTTGACAAAGCATCTACAAAGGTTGTGGAGTTGATTAAATGACTTCACGAGAATGAACCGTTACCCTGGGTATGGACTATTATAGCTCCGTTCCTATGAACAAGGTGCACACCTATTGTAAGATGAATTTTGATCGAAAGAATGGAGCAACAATATATTAACTGCATTGGACATAATCAGTATCGGTGGATTATTAGTTTTTGTCTTTTCAGGTTTTGTAATACACACGATCATATATGTATACTTTTTGCAGGCAATTTTGTACAATGCATACAACAATTATACAGAACTCTCCAAGAGGGTGTATCGCGAACAGATGTTAGTCTGATCTTTCGACGAAACTACTCCTGTTGCTGCCTCTTCATCCTCATCGATCACATGGCCGGAGACCATGCGCAACCGCACTAAGACCAGGACACAGGTGAAACATTCACAGTCCGCTACATGCGTGGCGCGCAAAGTTATTTTGCCGGACACGACGGTGGCGCGGGCGGCGAGGTCTGCGGCGGCGATCCCAGGTGTCGGCGAGGAGGACGAGCTGAAGAGCGCGCCATGGCGGCGTCCATGTCCACCTGCTCCTGCCTGCAGCCGTCGCTGCAGAACGCCATGTCCCCCCTGCACGCACACGTAGCTGCAGATGTACAGATCGATCGACTACAACTAGCCCAGTAGTATTAGTTAGCCCTTGCAGGCGAAGCAGCACGTCGTACTTGTACATGAAGATGTGGCGGTCGGAGCCGATGTACCGCTTGCAGAGGAAGCAGGCGTCCAGGAACAGCAAGTGGAGGCGGCGGCGGCGTGTTGCGTCGTCGTCGACGCCGGTGTTCTCCGCGTCGACGAAGAACCGGGGCGAGCTCCCCACCACATGTCCCGAGTCCATCGCCCCTGATCGATCTGATCGGCTTGGCCCCGCCTAGAAATATATACACAGCAAATCGATGATCCGTCTCTCGGAGGATCCGAGTTTCTTATTGAGAGGAGCGTAGCTGGCCGATAGACCGAGAGCCAGTGCCTCAGCGGTTCACCCTTGTGTCCACGTACACGGATAGTGTGCCGGATTGGCTGTATGTGTAGCTATAGCCTAGGCTGGCGCGCGCGGAAACCGACATGTTGTTACGCCGGACAAGACAAGGACCGGCCGGCGGCCGCGACGGCGACGTACGTAGGTACGTTCCGTTCGCAGGTGCGGCACTGGGATAGGACGAGCCGTACGTACGTACATGTACTGATTGAGCATTTTGTTTTCCTTGAGGCTGGGCGAGCTGATATAATATTGTTGAGCTAATAACATAAAACTAAAGATACATGGTGGAATGGGGTTAAGAGATCCCGAGATGTTTAATATTGCTCTTCTAGCCAAGCACGGTTGGAGATTATTGACATAACCTGATTCCCTTTGTGCAAGGGTTTTAAAAGGGAGATATTTTCCGAACTCCGACTTCTTATTGCAAGCTGCACTACCTAGGCGAGCGTCTGCAACTTGGCGAGCGATAGTGGCTGGAAGGGAAGCCCTCCAGCTCAGCTTACTGAAGCGAATAGGAGATGGGTCCTCGGTTAATGTCTGGCAAGATGCCTGGGTTCCTAGTCCCAGGAGTATGAGGCCGGCAATTTAGATTGGTGAAGACAAAATCAACTTGGTCTCAGATCTTATTGATGGTGAGAATGGACGTTGGAGAACTGAATTAATTTGGAGGAGCTTCATTGCTCATGATGCTGACGCCATTCTGAACATTCCACTGCGTCGTGGAGGAGAGGATTTCTGGGCCTAGAACTTAGAGAGGTCTTTTTTCCGTAAAATCAGCGTATCACGCTCTAGTGACTCGCAACGAGCAGGCTGCTCTAGAGGAAGGGACGACTACCGAAACCTCAGATTCTGGAAAACGGAAATGGAATGCTCTCTGGAAGCTGAATGTGGTGCCAAAGGTCACGGTGCTCTGGTGGAGAGTATTTCGCGGTATACTGCCAGTTGAGAGTATCTTTAAGCACCGACATATTGCACAGAGTGCACGTTGCAAAATCCGCCTAGCTGCAAACGAAGATCTGATCCATGCATTGCTTAAGTGCTTACATGCACGCACGTTTTGGGAGGAGGCGCAGGTGTTTCTTGAGTTTACCCTCCCAGATTACATCCAAACACTTGGTCGATTGATATTCTATGTGACCCTATGTTCTCAGAGACAGATCGCACAAAAATTATTACTACCATGTGGACGATTTGGTCTTCGAGAAACAGCTGGATGCATGATCGGGGTGGCTTCAACCCGGTACAGTCAATGAAGTTGGCTAAGGAGGCTCTTGCGGTTTTAGCCCTGCCGAAGAAGATGACGACGATTCTTCCTGGCCATGGTTGGAGACCACCAGAACTTAATGTTGTCAAGATCAAAACGGATGGAGGTCTCTCACTGGATGCTCACAAGGGTGGTGCTGGTGACGTAGCGCGCACATCATCGGTGTTCTTGGGAGCCTGGAGCAAACCCTACGAGGGTATTACTGACCCTCTCATTGCTGAAGCCCTATCACTGCGGGACGGAGTCATCTTTGCCCGTCTACGTGGGTTTATGAGAGGGATCATGGAGGTCAACTGCCTAGAGATGGTACATCTTTGGACTTCTCGTCACGGTGCAAGATCAATCGTGGCGCCCATCCTTTCGGAGATTGGAGAGCTAGCATGTAATTTTCTTTCTTTTGATGTTAAGCATGTACCTAGAGCAGCCAATGTACCGGCCCATCTCTGTGCCAAGCAAGCTTGCACATTAACGGTGGCGCGTGCTTGGTTTGACTCCCCCCCCCCCCGATTTCCTCGTCTGCAGCTTGCTAGCTGACCAGGCAGGATCCGTTTGCGTTGATTGAATAAAACTCTCGTTAAATGTCAAAAAAAATAAAAAACCATAAAACTAAGTACCACAATTGCGACACTATTTACTCACTGTACTACAATTTGGGAAATTTGTTGATATTGAACACAACTTAACAATTGGCTGCAAAAAAATACAGGTGGGCACCGGTATTACCTGTTTTCGTAAATGCCGGTAATTATCTGGCTGAGCTTTGTCAAACAAATTTATAAATATAACCAAAATTTATCGAAAGTCTTTAAATTTCAGCAAATTATATAAATACCGGTATATTTTGTCCGGTGTAAAGTATTCTCGGTGGTGACCGGAATAACGGGTTTTCGGCAATATTTCAGAAATCTCAGCCGAGGAAAAAAAAAGCTCTGCCCACGATAGAGCTTTGTAAAAAGATTGCTGGTATCCTTAATTCAACCGCACACCCTACACCCGCTCCCAACCATCCATGCATATGAGACCACAGAGCGTGCATCTCTAAATTTACCCAACTACTATCACGCAAAACCACGAAACATCCCTATAAATACCGGTGTTCCCTCAGTTGTCAAACCACCTCCACATTCAAGCCCTCATTCTACTCTTCAGGCCACCGCTTCCACCCAATAAACCGGCTGCCGTCTAGTCGCCGGCCGCAACCGACGCAGACAGCAGCCGGAATAATATATATCAGCAGCCATGGGTGCCTGCGCCAGCAAGCCCAAGACCGTCGAGGGCAAGGTCCCCCAGGAGGAGGCCGCCGCCCAGCAGACACCCAAGGTTGCACCCGACACCACCACCGTCGTCTCCGCTGATCAGGTGACCAAACAAAACATACATATAGCTACCCATGCGTATGATTTTCGTTTACTTGATCTGGACCTTATTAATGTGTGATGGCTGATACGTGTGTAGGTTGCGGCTGATCAGACACCGGAGAAGGTGGTGGTGGAGGAGGCCAAGGAGGAGGAGCCAGTGGTGGCGGCGGCGCCGGAGGGGGTGCCCACTGCCGACGCCGTCCTCGTCGAGGAGAAGGCTGAGGCGACGACTCCCGAGCCGGCGATCCAGATCAAGGAGGAGGAAGTCGTCCAAGAGAAGATCGTCGTCGAGGAGGAGAAGCCCACAGCTAGCCCCGTCGTGGTCGAGGAGGAGAGCGCCGCCCCCGCAGTAGCCGAGGCGGCTGAGGAAAAGCCTTCGGCGGCCACCGTCGTCATTGAGGAGAACACCACGGAGGCGATCATCAAGAACGTCGCGGAGGAGAACGGCAACGAGGAGAAGACGACAACGCAGCAGAGCTGATCGTCAATCCTTCCATCCACGTGATCGAATCAACACGGTTTGCATTACTTCCATGCATGCCTAGGTTGGCACGTACCTACGTGCAATTCCGTGGGATCAGAACGATGATCGGTGAACCCTGTAATATAATCATTTGACGCCTCCCGTTTTTCCTCCACGGGGTCTTTATTTTTATCGAAAATAATTCATGGGCTTGTTCATCATCTACTATACAAATTTAAAGCGTTTGTCTAGTAGACTCGTACGTAATGGTCGGTTCGACGATATCTCTAGCTAAGTGCATGTGTGCATCTCTCTCTACGAACATATTTTAACCTCAAAAGTCAACGATCAACTTATATTGGTGAGTAGTTTTCAAATCTTCTTTTTTGTGGGGAGTAGTTTTAAATTTTAATTTGACTCACTTTTCCTGAATCTCTTGGATGATAACTAGAGAGTGACCAGCTAGGGTTGCAAAGCGGATGCCCCGCATAAGCCCGCAAATGAATAAGTAAGAAAGGTGTGGGAAAAACGATGGCACAACCTCACGACAGGCTAGGAGAATTAGGCAGTGAGAATCTTCTATTTAGATATTATAGACGAGCTAGGCATTTCTAGGCTGCGATATAATTAGTAGAAAAATATTAAATTTAGTAGATAGTAGTCAACAAAGGCTTACCATAGAATGTAGAGCTAGGATCAACGATGGATCCGAAACCTCGAAGCCCCGACAAACCATAATCGAAGGCTTCTTTAAGTAATAAAGCGCCCATTATAAAAAAAAACAATAATCGAAGTGCCTACAATGCTCTACTCACTCCTTATCGGATGATAGGGGTAATAGAATTTTTGGAGGTATGCCAAAAATTGGGACAAGTTGTGTATTAATTATCCAAATTAACTCTCGTGCATGCCATTTTGACCAATGCATGTTGTATTTCTTTGTCTTGCGTGTAAATTGAAAGGATTCTGATCAATTCATGCTCTCGCTCTGAAGATTTTCTCACCCACTCAGCTATCCACCTTGGTTGCAAAGCTTAGCCCTCTAATACGGTACACATGAATCTTTTCCCAAAATGAATTACAATGAAAAATCATCTAGCAAGAATGGCATGCCGCCGACAAGCCTGGAAATCTACTCGAGCAAGAGGGACGGTGGATCCACCACTGGCTAGGATGTTGCATATAACAACGAGTCCACTTTTTTCTTTGAAACGAAGAAAAAGGTTGTCCTTTTATATTGATATGGGAGGAGCAAACATGAGAGACCTAGGCCAACCAAAAGATAAAAAAGGAAAGAGAACCATCTCAGCTACTAATATCTGCTTGGTGTTCTGCTTCCGTAGGATCCAATTCTTGCTCATGTCTTTGATTTTCTGCATTAGCATTGAAGGCACGGAGAATTTATATTTGAAGACTCTCACATTTTCTTCTAGATTTCCTGCGAGATCAGAATGATGGCAGTTCTAAACCCTGCAGGGGTTGCGGTTGGAGTCTTGGCGATTGCGTGCCAATAGTGGGACAGGAGAGCCATGCACCACAGACTGCCATATACTCGTAGACCAGCAATGGTCCAAGAGGATGTGCCTTGTTGTTTCAGGCCTGCATTTTCACAGTTGGCAGACCAGCTCGTGAGGCAATCCACGCTTGTCCAATCGGTCGAAGGTCTAGAGCCTGTTCTGGACATCAAGCCACACGAAGTAGCGAGATTTTGGCGGTGCCCAAATCTTCCAAACAACTTTCTAGAAAGAGGATGGAGTAGCATCTAAGAATTGTGTATGGTAGGCTAAACCGTAGAATAGACGCTGCTTAACGAAAGGATCCATGAGTTTGTTCCCTAAATGCCGGGACAAGGAGCACCTCCTAAAGCAATCCCCAAACTTTCATAGATGTCGCCTTATGACCCAATCCGAAGTGAAATGCATGGAGTATATACATAGGTGTAGGCATTGGCATATCATTTGCGCTGAAGATCCACCCCTGTCAATGAGCCGTTAGATATCTTCTGCACAATAAGAAACACATAAGATAGAACCAGAAAAAAAGGTATGATGTAATTTAGCACCGATCATTTCGTAAACGGATAAATTCAGAAAACATGCACTTGAACTTCTAATTTTGAATAGCACGGCAATACAAATCCATTGAAAAGATGATCAAACGAGTTTACCCTTGGTGACAAACATATTTAGCCAATAAATTATAAATTAAGTTTTTCAAACTTTCAAGCTGCCCAAAATGTGACAGACAATCTTATTTTAGCGGAAAATATCGCAGACAATCGAGCATACAAAATTACAAATGAAGAGCTTCTTTTCAACGGGCCTCGTATAAACTCATCCAAAAATGGCCCATCATCCGAGCTAGAAATCCCCCATCTTTCCCATACACAAACTCTTCGGCGAGAACGCCTCCGCCGTTTCTTCTCCCGCCGCCCGCCGTTCGCCGTCCGCCGTCCGCAGCAGCGAGAGAGAGGAATCCCAAGGAAGGAGGAGGCCACAATGATCTACCGCAACTGGTCCCTGCTCTCGTCCACCGTGGTCATCTGCGGCAGCGTCGCCACCGCCGGCCTCGCCGGGATCTTCCTCTTCGGCGGCAAGGTAACCAATCCCCCATCCGCAATCGCCGCATCCCGTCGGTTCCCCGCATCCGTCGCCCAACCCGCTCTTCCCCTACGTGCGGTCCTTTTCCCTACGTGAGGAGACACAAGTAGAATTTGTTTTATGAGTGGTTAATAGAGGCCAAAAGTTCCTGGATTAGGGCAGACGTGGTTGGATTAATGTTTTCACTTGGTGATTAGAGTATCTGTACTTATGCAAGATGGATTCTTTTGTTTCAGTTCACGCGGTAGAGCAGTTGTCAGTTATCTGAGGAGCCCATAGCCTACTGAGCAATTGACGACTCTTTCGGTATCCAAGATAATTGGGTCTGATTGTCCGGTTCATTTAAAAGAGGTCAAGGGTTTTTACTTAGTAGCCTAGTGGGTGGGTGGCTAGCAGGAGATTTTGCTGCCTCCTTTGGTCATGTAGCGTGGAAGATCAGATTATGTTCTGCAACCTCTACATTTCCTACATATTATTGTCATTCATTACAATTCTGATCCTTTCCAGTGATTTCATCTGAATCAAAATAATGCACTACAAACTAGAGTATTTGCACATTGTGCACCAAATTCAGGAATTGGAACCAGACGTGGCAGTAGTTTAACTCTTCCATTCAAGTTACCTACGTACCTGCATTGTTATTCAACTTGTTTCTTTGTTTCATGGCATGGTGAGAGATTGATGAGCACAATCCGAGTACTGGGCACCTTAGCTTCTGATAAATAGAATACTCATGATGTGTATATTTGTTTGTCAGATTAGATGGTCCTCTATTAGCATTTAGATTTGGTTTCAATTTTATCTGTCTTCTCACATGAAAAGGCTTGGTTTGCCAATCTTTAGTGACTCCAAAGTTTGTGAAAATGTTTTTGAGTTTGAGTTGTCAACTCTTTGTATTGCTGTAATAATCATTAAATTGTGCATTAAGCACGGTGGCTTGATCCTTGATTCTTGGTGCTACCCAGAAACATAATTTAGTAGACTAGGAACATGGGGGATTGAAATGGTTGAGCAAGATATGCATCCTATCTTGCATAATCTTCATTTCTGGATTAGCAAAGTGGGGAAGCCATATCTGCTTGTTGCTTTCTTTGATGAGATAAGCCACCCCAAGTATGTGCAAGTCGTGATATGCTGCCAGGTCTATTAGCACGGAATATGCAGGTTGTGTTGAGGTACTAGACTACTAGGCTATATGTTTGAATAGTGATCGAGTGACCAAGTGTCTAAACATGCCTTATGTTGAAAAAGTTGCTTTGGGATTTTTAGCACACTAGATTCCCTTTATGCTGCTGTTTTTGGACTGTTTTGAGTTTCTATTTTGGCTCAGTTTTGCTCAATCGTAGCGTTCCTGTCTTTGACAAATACTCCCTCTGTTTTCTATTATTCTACATTCTATAAATTTCAAGACCAATTAGCAAGACATTTAATACTACTACTTTGATATGTAAACAACCAATCCAAGCTACATTAAAATGAATGGCATCCCATAAAGAGAGTAAAAAGACTGTTGTGGTGTTGTTGATTACAAAGCTAAAATCTAAACTAATATGGAACAAAATTGTAATTTAAATGTAGGCTAAAATGGAGGGAGTATATGTTTTGAACTTCAGTGTTGGCCTATTTTGGTTGAAATACTGAGGACTTGCTTGGTCATGTTTTGCTAGGCACTTTATTGCTCCACATTGTCTTTTAAGATGGCACAGTATATCTTGGATATTTCTAATTGTGTAGTATGCTTTTGGGTCATACTTATGATTTTTGATTATAACCTTTGAAGATTATATTATTATCCAGCTCCGTTTTAGAGATTTTTAGTTCAGTAGTTTCTAGATGCTCTATCTGAGTTTTGAAGTTCTGTTTTCAACAAAACAAGATGTGGTGGCAGATATATTGATTTGGTATATCATCCATTTCTTTATCATAAGCAGAAATTAAATCTGCTTGTTCCTGGATGCTCTATATGACATTCTCAATCTTATCGTATCTTCCCTTATGCCTTGAAAGGTTAACTCTTAGTCATTTTCCCCTGGAACCAATTAATTGCTGATATGCAGTCACCTTGATGTCTTGTAGAACTGAGCCTAGTGAAGGTTTAGATATGCATGGTACTTTTTGAGTAACTTTTTGTTAGACACTGCCTCAAGTGAATCTCTTTGTGGTATATATTGTTGTAATTATTGTGTTAAGAACATCTTACAGACGATTTGCACAATTTATCTATATTCCTATTGCTTGATTATTCTCTGCACATGACTCCTTTAAACCTTTTTTTTGTTTAGCTTACATTCAAACTGTTGTCCAGAACTTGTGAGTTGTTGCACTCCTTTTGTTGACCTGCGCTGCAGCATAACAATCTTTGTTTGAATATTGGCAGGAAAAGTTCCAGGGCTATCTTTCCCGTGAAGGTGAGAGGCTGAGGCAGCAGGACAGAGCCATGATGGGCAAGAACTAGTGCAAAGCACAAACACAATTTCGCCGGAATCGACGTGCAACCATGTGAATTAGACATGGAAAACTTATCTCCCAGCACTAGAACAAATTATCTCCAACGAAAGCGATCCTTGTAATGCCTTTTTCTTTTCATTTCCTGTAACCAAACTGCCTCTGCAAATAATGTCTGACGCTGATGCTTGTGGAGATCTCATTTCGTTCTGCAATGCTGTATAAATGATTGGTGGTATATCTTTGTTTGAACTTTGAATTGTCAAAGCATTCGGGGCTGTGGTTGTGTTTCAACCCGTGCGGCCGTGAACTTTGTTCTGGTGCACTGAATAAACAGGATAGTCATACACGCCCACGCTGTCGAGTTTGCTATTCTTTCCTCGAGTTGGTGTTGTCTGAATGTCTTCTGCTCGGCTAAGAGCATGTCTAACAGGCCCCGTATAACCCGCCCACCCCGTAAAATTCCGGCGACATACGGGGCAGGCGCGGTTCGGGCCGTCTAGCAGGCCCCGTATTCGGGCCGCCCCGTTTCGGCGGAATACGGGGCCCAGAAATCGGCCCGTCGCCCCGTACATATAGTGGGCGCAGGTGCGAGTGAGGGGTTAACCCCTCACTCGCAACCCTAGCTCCGCCGCGCGCCGCCGCCTCCTCCTCCTGCTCCGGCGAGCAATTAGCCGCTCCCCCGCGCCGCATTCCACCCCCAAGCTAGGATGGACTCCCGCCGCCGCAGTAGGGCATCGCCGGCGAGCGGATCGAAGCGATCCCGCTCGCCGGACACCGTAGAGGAAGCGTGGCGGCGGCAATGCAAGAGATCCGCCGCCGGCAGCCGTGGCGCGGCCTGCAAGTACAACGGCGCCGCGTCCGTCCCGGAAAAGCTAATCGACTTCGCGCGGGCGGGCGCTGGTTCATCGAGGATCCGCCGATGAAGCCGATGAGCGGGCTCAAGTTCGACGAGTGGCGCGCCGACTGGGAGCGCCGCCGCTGGGCGAAAGAGGCTTGGAGCAGCGGGAGCACCAGCGCTAGAAGAGCTCCGCTCGCCGGCGATGACGAGGAGGCCCCGGACTTGTTGAAGGAGCTACGGCAGCTCTCGAAGGACGACGCCAAGAGGAAGAGGGCAATCGAGGAAGAGGTGGCGGCGGCCATCGCCGCCGCGAAGGAGGCGGAGTTGCGGGAGGCGGAGGCGGAGGCGGACTCGTATCTAGTCGACCTCCCCGAGTAGGATCGCGCATTCTGGATGTAGAATCAATGAAATCCGTAGTATGATCAATGAAATCCGTAGTATGATTCATTGAAATCGAACTTCCCGGGGTTTTTATTTTTGAAAATACGGGGCGAAATACGGGTTCTGCTAGACGGAATGCCTCTTTCGTTGCCAACTTTTGGATACGGGGCGAAAAAGCAGCCAGATACGGGGCAGAAATATAAGGGGCCTGCTAGACATGCTCTAAGAAGCCCAGGCACGGTTCGTTAAGCCAGGTGTCGTAATGGGCCTAACATGGGCCGGGCTCGCGTGCTTCGTGCCGGCGCGCCAAAAGCACGGCCCGTTGGCCAGGTTTGCATGTGTATGGTGTGGATAAAAGAGGGTTTCTCCGGTGCTGGGCACCATGCTAAAGGCACAAGGACACACATACGCAGCACAAAGACACAGCTGCTTCAAGCATGGTGACCTGCAGTGGTGGGCAGTCCACCAACGCATGCTCGGTGTGGGGCACGAAGCAGTACATCTTGGCGGCCATCGCCGTGACCCTCACCGTGAGCACCGTCGCCATCGTGACCTCCGTCGTCCTCAGCCCCGCGCGCGTCGACTTCTCCGTCACCGCCACCTCCAACAGCAAGGTGCAGGCACTAGTAGGAAAACCCTTATAGGCGAAGCTTAGTTCCGTAGCACGCGCTTTTGGTGCGCCACGTGAACTTATTTTGTGCGCGCACGAGCTCGGTGCGCCACGAAATAAGCTTAATTTTGTGGCGCACCGCTAAACCGTGCGCCACAAAAACTTGGTGGGCCCCACACCCTGTCACCCCCAATCATTGGTTTTACAATTTCTATGGCGCACAAACCTAGGTGCGCCACGGAAATTACTTCTTCCGTGGCGCACGGCGACGGTGCGCCACAAAAATAAGGTATTCTCGTGGCGCATCGTGATCTCGTGCGCCACGGAAATAAGTTATTCTCGTGGCGCATCGTGGTCGGTGCGCCTACGTAAATAAGCTATTCTCGTGGCGCATCGTGGTTGGTGCGCCACTGAACTAGCGAACCAGATCTACAAAAGTGAGCAACCTCCCACCTACCACACTACACAAGCCATTCTTCTTCCTCCATCTAGCTCGTCCCCCTTCTCTCTCATACCATTTTGACTCCACTTTTCACTTGCTTGGGTATTTATTACACTTACTTTGGTTGATACTTAATTGGAGTTGAGGAGAAGGCTCTCCATACTCTCTCCTCCTCTCGAAGTCATCGATCGCGGTCTCGTCTCGGTATCGAATCTAGAAGGTGAGTAGTTGGAGGAGACATACATATGCTTGGAGGAGACATGCATATGCTTGTAGATCTTGTGTGGCCGTCGTGTGTATGGATGCTTGTTGCAGGTGAAGCGCTTGTGTGTGTGCCGGTGTGGTGCATGGATGTTTGCCGAAATGTTGATTCATTTCCGTTTCGGCAAGTTTTGCACTACCCATATGTCCTACTTTGAGGAGAGGTCATGCCGAATTTTTCCACTCCATGTAATACCTTGAGGAGAGGTACGGCCCATGCATGTGTGTGCATTTGGTGCGGTTCTAATTTCCTGTTCTATGTATACCATTTGCAGTGCAAGCATGGTTCTCTCGATGAGTTCCGCTCGAATCTCTAGATACAAGATAGACGCGAAGGAGGACATGATTCGGAACAATAGGCGCCAGATAAGATGTCCGTGTCGATCATGCAAACTCGAGCGCTGGATCAACCCCGATTCGGACAACCGGAGGAGCACCCGCCGAGGCGCGGTTTCATGCAAGACAACCGAGCGCGGCCGGCCCCATCAAATGGTGCGCATGAAGACCATGTCGAGCGAGACGACTATCATCATGAAGAAGACTATCATCATGCCGACGGGGACTATCATCATGAAGAAGAAGTCGACGGAGAAGATCATCATGAAGAAGAAGATGCCGGCGGAGAACATCATCATGATGAAGAAGAAGATTCCGGCGCGACCACGCTAATTTCGGCCTTGCGGGACTCTCATGTTCAAGATCTGCTCCTCCAGGAGACGAGCAACGATAGAGTTGCAGCTAGAGAGAGAGCCAAGCTGTCGCAAATGGAGAAAGACGGGATGACTCCGATCTTTCCCGGGTGTCGTCCGCAGGATACGCGCTTGCATGTAACGCTTGATTACCCGCGATGAAGACGCGGAACAAGTGGACCGATTCCGGCTTCGAGCAAGAGCTTAAAATTCTGGCACGATCGTCTCCCGGAGGGGAACACATTGCCAAGTAGTACCGAGGAGGCCAAGAAAGTCGTGTGTCCCCTTGACCTACCGCACGAAAAATACCACGCCTGCATTAATGATTGTGTGATTTATAGGTGCGAGTACAAGGACAGAACCACATGTCCGGTGTGTGGCCACAGACGGTACAAGGTTGGGAACAAGAAGGTACCTCGAAAGGTGGTATGGTACTTTCCTATCACTCCCCGTCTGCAGCGGTATTTCGTGGACCCTAAGGAAGCAAAGCTCATGCAATGGCACGAGGAAAGGCAGAAGCCCGAAGAAGATCCGGAGATGGGCTATATGCCGACACACCCTTCGACGCCGGACGGTGGCAAACATTGGACATCGCCTTCCCTAGGTTCGGGGCGACGCAAGGAACATCAGGCTGGGTATGAGCACCGATGGACTCAATCCGTTCGAGCAACCGGAGTAGCACGCATAGCACCTGGCTCCGTGTTTGTATGGCCTTACAACCTACCCCGTGGCCGTGCACCAAGCAAAGGTACATACACCCGAGTATTCTCATTCAGGGGCCGAAACAACCAGGTGTCGACATGCATTTGTATCTCGGGCTGCTGAAAGAGGAGTTAGACACGTTGTGGAAGACGCCACCCCGTACGTGGGACGCCTACACTAGAACTTATTTCGATATGAGAGCCGCGTTGATCACGACGGTCACGGACTATCCCGGTTACGCATATGTATCCGCCTGGTGGGCCACGGATTCAACGGCCGTGTGAAGTGCATGGACGATACCCCGCATCTACAACTACCAAGGGATCCCGGGTCCTCGAAAACCGTCTACCCAGGTGCTCGAAGGTGGCTTCGCTTGGATCACCCGTGGAGAAAACGCGGTGATCCGTTCAATGGTAAAGATGAGCCCGATGGACCCCCACGCCCGAGGAGCGGCGCGAAATCGATGATCTTCCGAAAAATTGGAAGGAGTGCCCAGCGCCGGGAAAGAAGCGACCGAAGCCGAGCCGCTGCTCGGTGTATGGAAAGCGAGGTCTGTTTTCCACGACTTGGAGTACCGGAAGGTCCTCCACACGCCCCACAGCCTCGATGTCATGCACATTACGAAGAACGTTACCGAGAGTCCGCTTGGCACTCTTTGCAACTCGGAGAAGTCCAAGGATGGACCGAAAGCAAGATACGATCTTAAACATTTTGGCATCGGGAAAGATCTTCAAGCCCCGATACCGACGATGATGATGATGATGATGATGATGATGATCGACGGAAGGGACTCAACGTCTCCGTAAAAGGGCTAAGAAGAACGCGGTGCAGCTTCCCGCTGCTCGCTTCACAACGAGTCCGGAGGAGCTCGAGCAGCTTTTCAGGTGCCTCCTAGGAGTGAAAGTTCCTCACGGTTACTCGGGGAATATAAGCAGATATCCGGACGTAGCGAAGAAGAGGTTCACCGGGATGAAGTCTCACGATTGCCACGTGCTAATGACGCAGATACTTCCCGTTGCGATCCGAGGCATAATGGACGAGCACGTCCGTGATACGCCTGTTTGGCCTATGCAACTTTTTTGACGTTATCACCGGGAAGTCGATCGGCGTGAGGCAGCTCAAGATGCTACAGGATGAGATCGTGGTGATACTATGTGAGCTCGAGATTTACTTCCCGCCTGCATTCTCGTGATATATGCGTCCATCTCCTTCTCCATGTCGTTGAAGACATCAAGCAGCTCGGCCCAACGTTCCTCCACAACATGATGCCTTTCGAAAGGCGGAACGGTGTCATGAAAGGATACGTTCGCAATAGGGCCCGTCCAGTACGCAAGCATGGCCAAGGGGTTTCTAACCTACGAGTGCATCTCCTTCCGCCAGAATTATCTAAGCACCGAGGACGACGAGGATCATGTTGGTCTACCACCCAGGACGCACCTCGGGAGGCTCGGCTGGAGTCGGTCACCGCGAGGGCTACCGCTCAGTCCATGTCGGCATTGAAAATCGACGCGACGACTTTGACAGGGCTCACCGGGTCGCGCTACAACACTTAAAACTGACCGAACCTTTCGTGCAAGAGCACAAAAGCATGGTCGAGCAGAATTACATCGATATGGGCCGGCCGAGGAAGATGGGAGACGTAACCAAAAAGCACAACTCCAGCTTCACGCGTTGGTTCAAGCAAACTCAACCGGTTGAAGCACGGAGAAATACGCCTTCTACCGAAGATGAAAAACTCATATACACCTTATCACAGGGACCCGCGCATAACGTAAGGACCTATCAGGGGTACGACATCAACGGTTACGGATTCTACACCGAGGAAAAGGACAGAAATAGTGAAAATCAAAACTCAGGAGTAACTATGCTCGTCATACGCCGATGACGAGACTAATGTCAAGGAAAGATTTTTGGAAGGATCGAGGAGATATGGGAGCTCAATTACTGTGGAGAGACGGTGCCAATGTTTCGTGTGAGATGGGCCAAGAAGGTCGAAAAAGAAGGCCGATATTTCACAACCATGGTTATACCCGATGCAAAATCGAAGAACGCATCCGCGAAAAATGAGCCATGGGTACTCGGTAGCCAAGTTGACCAATGCTTCTTCATCACCGATCCGTCGAGGCCTAGCCGTGTTGTCGTGAGGAGGGGCAAGAGGAGCATCATAGGAATGCAAGGAGACGCCAACGAGGAAGACTTGGACAAGAACGGTGACCCGAAGATGGAGGAGGAATTCGACAGGCACTTCGACATGCCTACTACTAGTAAAGTAAGAAGGAAGACCTCCCTACCCTCTAAAGGTTGTCCATTCACGCGAAGAAATCTCAAGGTGGCCGGTATAAAGTATTCAACCGCCAACAACCGAAAGGGCAAGAAGATTGCGAAGAGACGGCGCTAGAGCTCGGAGCCGGGACGAAGAAGATCTTTTTTTGGTGTATGTGTGTGTGACAAGTACATGCATGTGTGTGTGAGAGAGACAAGAACATGTGTGTGTGAGACAAGTAATTTGTAATTGAAAATCTCTAGTAATTATTATTAAATGTTGTGTTGTTTCTTGAAAATGTAACAAAAACATTTTTAAAAAGGGAAAAAAGTAGGGGCAACCAGGGTTCGAACTCGGGTTACCCAAGCCTACCGAGTGGGCTTAACCACCGGGCTAATGCTCGTGTTTCGACGGAACACGCATTAGCCCGATTTGTTTACTAAGTCGCAGGACTGCGTGGCGCACCTGGCACGCATGCGCCATAGAATTCCCTAATTCCCGTGGCGCATGTCCCGCTTGGTGCGCCACGGAATTAAGGAATTCTATGGCGCATGCACAACTAGGTGCGCCACGTAATTTACTGACTTGGTGAAATGAGCGGTTCGCTCTTCCCCCCATCTCTCTCTTCCCCACTCCCCACACTAGCAGTTTCTTCCCCGACAACGAGCCAACCCTAGCGCAACCACCGCCGCCACCAAGCGCCGCTGCCGCCGAGGAGGAGGAGGAAGGGGACCGCCACGCCGCCGCCGAGCAGGACGCCCAACCCCGAGCCGCCGCCGCAGATCAAGGAGGAGGAGGACCGCCACCGCCGCCGCCGAGGACGTACCCGAGAAGGAGGCCGCCGCACATCGAGGAGGAGGAGGCCGCCGCACCTCGAGGAGGAAGAGGAGAGGCCACCGTCGTCGCTACCGTCACCATCGGTGAGCTTCCTCTCTCCTTCCCTCCACCTTCCCCTCCCCTCTTCCCTCCCCTCTCCCCTTCCCTCCACCTTCCCCTCCCCGGCTAGGGTTCCTGCTAGTTAGGGTTCATTGGAGTTCATAGTCTCCGTTTGCAAATTGAAATGCTTTAGGGTTCCTGCTAGTTAGGCGAATTCTCATGCTCATGCTCATGCTCACTAGAGATTTTAAAATGCTACTGGTTGCAAATAAAGATTTTGAAATAAAGATTCTGCAATATTGTGGTCAAATGGAACGAAACAAGGGACAAAGCAACATGATTGATCCATCTATCAAATGCCTAATGCAAATGCAAATGAAAATGCCTAATGCTACTTGCAAATGAAGTAGGTACTGGTTGATATAGCAATAAGTAGTATTTTTTAAATGAACAACCATATTGCAATTATCAAGTGCATGATTATGCCAATACTATTTAGTGTGTTACAAGTAATTAAACCAAGTGCATGCTTGCCATAAACTCACATCGCTTATTGGTGCCGTCGTGGGCATGCTGATGCTCATAACAATAATGAAATGAAAAAATGCTTGCTCATGCTCATGCTTGCCATAAATTGCTACTGGTTCAAATTGCTTGTGATAGCAGCTTTTGTTTTCTTTATTCATTGCTTGCTGTTTGATTTTTGGGTGAGCTGGATGCTCGCTTTATGAGTGACTAGTAATAAGTAAATGACTTATGTTGCTCATGTTGCTCTCTCGGTTAATAAAATGAAATTGCATCATGCCGCTCTCCGGTTTGAAACTAATTTTTTGGTTGAAAATGAATGCAGTAGGAAATGCAAAATGAAATGGTAAGCAATTTATATAGTTGGTTTAGTTGGTTTAGATGAAATGCAAAATGCAGTAGCTAGCTAGGTTCATTTAGTTGATTTATGTTGGTTTAGATGAAATGGAAAATGCAGTAGCTTGGTTCATATATAGTTGCTGCTATATTAACTTTACTTCGCTTCCTTTTGGTCAAATGCATGCTACTGATCCAGGGTACATAAAAAATTGGAATGCTATTTAATTATATCTGGAATAATAGCATTTTCATTTGAAGTCACATGTTGGCGTAGCTACTGGTTGGCTTGCTCTATAAGCTTGTATGCTTGTTTATGCTCTATAATGCTACTAGTACATGAAATGCTACTACTATTTGAATTCATTTAATGTACTCTGGTTTTTGTAGTGCTCCGTGTTGTGTAGTGCTCTAGATTTGTAGTGCTCCGGTGGTAGTGCTCCAGGTGGTAGTGCTCCAGATTTGTAGTGCTCCGGTGGTAGTCATTGTTGTTGTACTCGCTCCAGCAGGTTTATGTTGGCTTTTGTTTGATGTATTGTAGATGGGCAAGTTTGTATGGTCGATATATGGTGGATATTTTTGCAGGGATTTCATTGAGTTGCCCATTTCTCCCGAAGCGTTGATTAACTTCCGTTTCGGTTGAGAAATGGGCACTCCTACGTAGAAAAATTAGCAAAAGTCATGCCGAATTTTCTGGTTGACTTTTGTACTAACTTGTTGCCTCTTTTTAATGAAGTGCAAATAAACATGTCGGGCAACACTTCTAAGCCCAGGAGCCGGAACGATGAAGCGAGAGAGGCCAACAAGGACTTCGGGAGGGCTACGAGCAGCCCCGGAAGGCCGCCGCCGAGTCGCCCGACGATGAGGAAGAGGGCCGGGACGCCGCCTCCGAGGGAGAGGGCCGGGACACCGCCTCCGAGGGAGAGGGCCGGGGGCCGCCGCCGACACCGGCGACGATGACGATACCTCGGGACGACGCCGCCCGAGACCGGTGAAGAGACGGCCGGTGAAGAGAACGCGGCCAACCGCACGGAAGGTGATAGCGGCGGCAACCCTCGGGAGGGTAAGAAGAAGAGGACGGCGAGGAGGGCAAGGAGGGATCGGAGGCCGCAAGTGCTCGCCAACGTCACCGATCATTTCACGGTAGTCTCCGAAAGTGGCCTACCCTTGGAGCCTTCGTGGGTTGCCAAAGGGTACGGCATGCAACTAGGGTGCATCGTCCGTGAAACCGTGCCGATCCTAACTCAGACCTCGAAGCAAGGAGAACGAGGCTATCGTCCAATCCCTCCTCCGAAGCTTCACCAACGATACACGTTCCCGGAGCCGTTAAATAAGAAGGTGGACTCTTTAGCTCTCACGAAGATGAGCACCGCCTTGAGCAGTCTGGAAGAACCGGCTGAAGGGAAAGATCGAGGCCGGTGAAAGCTGGGAGAGGATAAGTAGCAAAGACCCGTCGCTCTCCTTAGAAGACTTTAATGCATTCAAGTCTTACTTACAGTAGTGACGCTCGTTAAAAAATGGACCGCCCGGGGGAAGAAAATGCGGGATTTGAACTTAGGGACCCACCATTGCGGAAGCGGCGGTTACCGAGGAAAACAGCCCACTTGGGACAAGGAGGATGCCGAGATGGTACGTCCGGGGAAAGAAAACCCCCGGCACAAAATCCAGGATGAACAGAGCTAGGAACTTTGTCCGGTCCCGCTACTACTTAGACCGGAAGACTGGGGAATTTATTACGGATCACGAAGACGTGAAGGGTTTCGAGAAGTACCTGGTAAGGATAGTTCTATATTATTTCGCTCATCTTATTAGGCAATGAAGCCAAATGGGCTAACCTTAAGTTCCTTTGTCTAAAGGATGAAGAGTTGACGAAGGCCGGCCCGTCGTCCCGGGGTCGACGGAACCGTGGGACACGCCTTTCAACAGTGGCGATGAACAAGTACAAGGAGAGGGAGCCGACAAGCCACCGACGTCGGCTGGCCGTGTGTCCGGCTTTGGCACAAGTATGAAGCTATCCGAGTACTACGGATCGGATGCCAAGACGAGAAAGTTGGAGAGGAGGTCATCGGCTAAGGATAAATCCGAGGTTCGGGAGCTGAAGAAGAAGGTGGAGTCACTAGAGAAGCTGGTGGCCGAAAAGCCTCGTGGAGAACACGGAGATGATGAACAAGTTATTGGACGAGAAGATCCGGCAGATCATCCCCTCGGGTTGATTGAGGGGTTAGCTGCTTGGAATGCGGGAGGTCAAGTGGGGCCGATACATAGCCCAGGCCTTAGCGGCAGCAACTCAAGCTTCCACGTGTCGCCGACGGTGCCGCTCCACCCGACGCCGGCGTCGGGGCTCCACTCGTACGCCGCCGCTCCAACGCCTCCAACCGCCGCCGCAGCTCCAACCGGTCGCATCGACGCCCCCAACCGCCGCCCTTGTATCGACAAGTAGCCGAGATCGACGCCATCAAGGAGGTAAACTCATTAGTTACTCCTTCGCGTCATCTTCTTTAACTATATATGCCTTTCGTGATCTGCCATCTCACGATGCCCAACATGGCGCCCCGACTCAGGATGAACAATGCATATTTCGCAAACGGTGGAGCCCGGCGGCAAGTTGGTGGAAGTTGCTAGCGGCTTTGTCATGGCTTCCCGCGTTATGCACGGCGCTACATTGACGGAAGACGTGGCGAAGGTCAAGTTGGTAATGGTAGTGCCGGAGTACCGCTACGCCATCCCCCCTTTCAACCTCCCGGCGCAGTAAGAAGGCGAGGTTTTGTCCCTTGGGGATTGCACCTCATGGCTTATGAAATGGCCGAAGAACCAGATTCGTCCGGTGGGGTCTTCCGAGTTGTAAGAGAAGCACCGGCGCCACCTCCCCTATCATCCGGCCCAAGATCGCCAACGCCGACGACACCCTTAAGGAAACGGCGGTCGCCGCCCCCACTACCCCGAAGGAACCGACGGCCGCCGCCGCCACCCGAAGGAACCGACGATCGCCGTCACCACCGCACGCCACAAACAGCTTGTTGGGAGCGCTACCGCAACGACCGCCTACTAGACGCACGGTACGCCAAGCGGCGGCATCGCAACCGCCACCACCTAAGGTCCAGGACATGGCGCCACTTGATGGCAATGATGTAGATGATGATGATGACATCGATGCCTACATCAACACCGGCGCTCGCAGCCCAAGATATGTACATGCCTCCTATGGATGAACAAGCCTTCCGCACACACGGCGATCAACTTAGTCGTCCCCTACGCTCACGAAGCAGCGCCTGGTCTTCACGGGTCTTTCTCAAGACACTCCTCCGGAGGCCGGCAATCCAGCTCAAGTCAAGCCTCGCTACCGTTTTCAGCCCTAACACGCCGCGTAAGACGATCATCGGGATCCACCCAAATCAACCCCAAGCAACCTCGAAGCACCACCAAGCACCCAAGCACCACCATCAGCACCACAAGCACCCCCGTAGGTCAAGTGAAGAAGGGAAGGAAGAGAGGAGCCAAGAAGGGCGCATCTTCGAGCCAGCCCGCTCCTAAGAGGATCCGGCCGACGACATGGTACCACCTACACCGGATGGCTTGCCCCGGTGTCATGAAGCTCGGTAAACCTATACTCGCTCCGGACATGGAACACCTCGCAAGTGGACAAATGCTCCCTTTGCAGCACTCTATTCATTATCAAGAGAGCGTCCTTCTTAAAGAAAAGGATCCAAATTACCCGGTGTTCTCGGTCAAGGTGCCGTCCAACCGTAACTTCGTCAATGAAGACCCCGCGGATATCTTCTTCATAGCGTTCGAGGACGTCTTCAATCTATTTCACTCGAAACGGCTCGACTATAACTTGGTCCGCCTATACGCGATTAATCTTCGGATGAAGATCAACGAGAGAGACTCCCGCCACATCGCGGTAGCGGATCCCTACTACATGCGCGATAGCCAGCTCCAGGACGGCTCAAGGACACGGACCAAGGCGGTGCGGTACCTCCGTAACTTCATGCTCATGCACAAAGAGAGCAACACCATTCTTCCGCCTGTCTTTCCCGAGTAAGTACACATCCGCTCACGGCCGTCGTAACTTATGCTTTCTTATATATTTCTTCCATTGCCGATCATTTCCAACATTCCATTTCAATTGCATGTGTTGAGCA
>NC_061508.1:3049011-3130731 GCF_022539505.1 Lolium rigidum | reverse complement strand
TGAACCTTTAGCAGCTTTATTTTCTTCGATCACTCCATACTTGCACTGTTGAGTTCAAAATCAATATGATAAAATCCCCGTCGATGCGTGAGTCGCTACAGGCGAACTCTGACTGGCTTTACATCGCCCCGTTTGGGATGTACGGGTGTGTGAACTACATCAGGCAGAAATATGGAAATCCAGCCATCCTCATAACTGAAAACGGTACCGGATACTGCTCCGCATCTATTTTAATTATCCTGCTTTCGAATTCGTGCCTGGCTCTCAGTCATATTGTCACCATGTCAACAGGAATGGATCAACCTGGTAACCTCACCCGGGACGAATACTTGAACGATGCCACCAGAGTTCAGTTCTTCCGGAGCTACCTTAACGAGCTGAAGAAGGGCATCGACGATGGCGCGAACGTGCTTGGCTACTTTGCGTGGTCTCTCCTCGACAACTTCGAGTGGGGATCTGGCTACACATCCAAGTTTGGCATCGTGTACGTTGACTTCAACAGCAGCAGCCTCGAACGGGCCCCGAAGGCGTCGGCCTACTGGTTCAGAGACCTGCTGCAGGTCAAACACTGATGGAGTGCAGTGCGTGTGAATTCACATAATGTCGTCAGCATCATCATTACCCTGACGAGTTTCTCCCAACCATTTTCTGGATGGCATCAGGGATTAAGAGATAGCTCTGTTCTAGAGCTACCAATGGTAATAAAACATGGCGCATACGATCCATTGTTTTATCTGATATGTTATATATGGTCACAATACCATCTAGCATGCATCTAGAAAGATTTTGCTTCGCTTCTGATAACATGGCACCAGAAGGTTTATAAGACCAAGTGCTATCCTTTCTTGAGATACCTGTTGGGGTAAGGAAACGATTGGATTTCTATAGATCTAGGTTTTTCTGGCAATCTGATGAAAATAAGAAAAAATATAGGCTCACAAAATGGAATATTGTTTGTCGGCCTAAAGATCAAGGTGGCTTAGGTATTGAGGTACTTGAACTCAAAAACAAATGCTTACTAAGTAAATGGTTGTTCAAATTGCTTAATGAGGACGGGGTATGGCAGGAATTGTTAACCAATAAATATTTAAAGCATAAGACTTTATCGGCAGTACAACCCAAACCCACAGATTCTTCTTTCTGGAAGGGCCTAATGAATGTGAAGGAAGAGTTTTTTAATAGAGGTTTTTTTAAAATCGGAAATGGTATGAATACTCGTTTCTGGGAGGATGTTTGGTTAGGGAAAACCCCTCTGGCACATCAATATCCGTCATTATATAATATTGCGCGTCACAAAAATGTAACGGTAGCTCATGTGTTAGCTCAAACCCCACTGACTATTAGTTTCAGACGGGCGTTATTGGGAAACAGATGGACTTCATGGTTGCAGTTATGCCGAAAATTAATGACGGTAAATCTTAATGATGAACAGGATCGTTTTGTTTGGGATTTGACATCTAATGGTAAATTTACGGTCAAATCTATGTATGAAGATCTTATGAGTGATCATACCCCATTTTTGAGAAAATATTTGTGGAAAGTTAAAGTCCCCTTAAAAATACGAATATTTATGTGGTTCCTTAGTAACAAGGTTTTATTAACTAAAGATAATTTAGCTAAACGGAATTGGAATGGATGTATGAAGTGTGTTTTCTGTGGAGAACAGGAAACTGTTGAACACCTTTTCATTGAGTGTCCATTAGCTAAACTTCTTTGGCGTACGGTTAATTTCACTTTCAATCTTCCGCCTCCAACCAATATTACAAATTTGTTTGGAAATTGGTTAAATGGGGTAGATAGACAGTCTAAAGCTTTTATCCGTATTGGGGTATCGGCTTTATGTTGGTCTATTTGGAGGGTAAGAAATGATCTTATATTTAATAGAAAACAATCTTTTCATTATTTGCAGGTTATTCATATGATGGATCACTGGGTTCAGCTATGGGGTCTCCTTTCGCCGGAGGGACTACGGGATGCCATGGCTTCTGGATGCACACGGCTCCTAACGGTCGCTCGGGATATCTTGTGCCAGGCTGGCTGGCGGCATACTAGGCGGCTACCATGATGCCCACTTTTATGATGTCCTTTTGGTTTCGCTGGTTGATTTTTGTATCGACTGTACGCGATGTTTGAGTTACGATTTATGTAAGACTTTGATACTTGATTATTAATAAAAGGCCGTGTGCATCATCATGATGCAGAAACCGGGGTTAAACTCCCCATTTCGAAAAAAAAGACCAAGTGCTATCCTTTCCGACAATATCGCGGATGACATTATTGACCTTTGATCGAATAACCGCAACCATTAAGGGAATTAGGTCACACTATAATAATCTGATAACGGCGAAAACACTGTAGAACCAAGAAAGTTGAACAGAGGCTTTGTTGTCGGCATCAAATGCTTGCTTGATCACTGTTACACCCAAAATCGGGATCAACTTTCTTCTCTTTAGCGGTACAACAGCTAACTTTTATGATGGCAATGCAGGACAAGGACGGGATCACAGGAGCGTCTCCTGTCTCCTGCCGACCTGCCCTGTGTAATGCCCATTGCAAGCAGCAGCACGCGTGAGGTTCTTGTGAGTTAGTGCTCTTTACTTATGCAGTACCATGGATTAATGTCGAACGTGGAATGCTATTTCGTGTAGTGTAGACGGGTCTTACGGACGGTACGCTGCAGTAGTCAGCTGGGGAGATTTTGTGGTTGGTTGCGGCGGAGTTAGTTGGTGGTCGCCGGCAGTGCGTGGCCGGCAGATAGCCATCCATCGTTCAGAAACCATTTGTCCGCGTGTGGAACGCATGACTAAAATGTAGCTTAAGCTGGGAATTGTACTACGAGGCCGACCTGAATAGTGAATACTTCCTTTTTTTGGTAGGTTGGAGCTTAGCTCCCTGTCCGGGGACGCGACCCGGCGTTTATGTGATCACGACAAGTTGCCCTGTCACTGTTGTAAAACGTGCTACCTCTGTTTTGAAATAGTTGTCGTAATTTTGTCTAGATATGGACCTATTTTAGTGTGCGAATACATTCATATCTACACAAGTTGTGACACTTATTTAAGTTGCGATATTTGTTAGAACGCAAGGGGTATTACTTGGATTGGTAACAGCTAGCAGACTCTTGCATAGAGATGCTTATGTCAGATGTTTTGTAAGCAAGAGATATTGTGAGAGTGGATTTTTGTAACCCGAGATACATTGTCGATGCCCTTAGCGATAAAAAATTGTCATTGGAGACTTTTTGTAAATACGATTCCGATGCTACATTTTACTCATATGTCATATGAGTCAAGCTTCATGCGCAATACGTTCCTTAAAATGCCTCGAAATAGGCTTTTCCCCCGCTTTACGAATAAAGCAACGACCATACATGAGTTCGCGATCGAAAGAAGAAAACACTAGGGCAACAACACAACATGCCCAACATGAAAATTAATATACAACTCTCAGAAAGAGAATGTAAGCAACGGGGCGACACAACACAAAGAGATGCCACAACCTAAGCACCCTCTGAATTTGTCCCACCACGGTCCATGCACCCTCCAAAAAGGAATGCGACGTCTATACAATGCTACTATCCGGACCAACAAGCTGATCCTAGGATTCCCCCCCCCCCCCATGGGGGACTGGTGACACCCGCAGGCGCCGGTGCTGCACAAGCCAACAAGGATTTCTCCCGTGCCCCCATGACTACCCCAAAAGGGATCGGTAGCCCATCAGCTCGGCGAGGATGCACACGCTCGAACTCGGGCGGGTGCAACATCTGCAGGGCGACATAGTAGACGGACATGGTGATCCACAGAGCTCGGGCCCAAAAGGCCCTTAAGAAGCCACTAGATCATGGCCCGTATGCCCCAGATCTGGCCCTTAAGCTAGTTGTGGCCGCGGGCGCCGCTGCACAGCCGCCCCGCCACCCTACACCCACCCATCACCCGAGCCTGGCATCATTCACAACCACTTTCTCCTCCGCCCGCTAGCAAGCGCTTCCTCGGTTGAAGCTCCGTTTCCACCCCATAGTGGCCCGCACCCGGTGGAGTCGCCACTGTTATGGGCCTACCTAGCCCAGATCTGGCCTGCAGTGTGCGCTGCAGATCCAGCGACGTGAGTGCCCATGCCTCCGGCCGGTGAGCCACCTGCCCCACTAACATCATATTCTCCCCCTCCTGAGACACACGCCCGATGGCTAACGATGGCCTCTGCCATCGCCTGACCGGCAGAGAAGAACATTTGGCGCATAGCAGTCTAGCTACCCTCATGAAGTCGCCCGCCCGTTGCCCACGGGGAGCGATAGTAGAACAATACGAGACGCACCTGAGGGTAGCTAGAGTGCCATATAGAGCATCTCTAGTAGAGCCCGAAAAAACGTAAACATAAAACGACGAGTTCAGTGCCCCGAAAACGCGAGTTCTGACCAAATTCGCAGTGGCGCGGAATAGAAACCGTAAAATGGAACTGAAAAGAGGAATTCGAATTGGCGCAGGTAAATTGAGGCGATGATCGATGATTATAGATGACATAGATGCTCCGACTGAGCATCGATGCTCACATAGTTCTTGCAATTGAAAACGTCAATACTGTTACACCGGCAAGCCCAACCTAGGTAAGCAAAATGTGGTCTATATGACCTATGGCGCACGGTGGTGCCGGCGGAGATGGTCGGCGGCGTGGAGGATCTTCACGCGTCGTCCTTGTCAAGCTCAACTATTTCGAGCTTGACCTGGCGAACGCGGGCCTCCCGACGGG
This sequence comes from Lolium rigidum, assembly GCF_022539505.1. Taxonomy (NCBI): domain Eukaryota; kingdom Viridiplantae; phylum Streptophyta; class Magnoliopsida; order Poales; family Poaceae; genus Lolium; species Lolium rigidum. The sequence goes on along the minus strand of NC_061508.1, from coordinate 3,125,988 downwards.
CCGCCTCGTATTCCCTGACCTAGCGGACGGCGTCGGCTTCCTCCCGGCGGAAGCGCGCCCTCGCCCCTGCCTCGCTGATGGTGCAGGTCTGCACCATGACGGCCTCCTCCTCGTCGCTTCCGTGGACGTAGTCCTCGGTGGAGAAGGTAGGCGACCGCGCGGGGACGAGGTCGTCCTCCTCGCTGCTCGCCGCCATGGGCAGCCGCGGTGCGCTGCTCGACTGCCCGGAGGAGGAGCCCTCGCCTTGGTTGGCGAAGCGCGCGAGCTTCCCTGGGGGCATGAGCCCCTAGTTCATCTAGCGGCGAGCGCTCCTCTTGCGCGCGCCCTCGCTCCTCTTCCACTTCCGCCGCTCCGCCTCGGTGGGGAAGACGGGCGAACGCGGAGGCGAATCGCCGCCGCCCAATCCGGCGGCATGGCCGTCCGAACCTCCACAGGAGGCCATAGCGTGGCGGCGGACTACGGATCGGTGGCTGGTTGCGCGTGGATTGCTCGTCGGAGCTGGCGACTTGCGGCGGCGGAGGGAGAGGAACGGCTGAGGGGAGTAGGGTTTGCGAACCGAACTCCCCTCTTCGAACCCTTTTATAGGGGCCGTGCGGGGAGTTTCTCGGGCCTCTGAACTTCGTATTCCGGGCCGGGCCATGTATTCGGTCTTTGATCTGCGCGCGTTTCGGCCCAAACCCGTAAATCCGCCGAAAAAGTTCAGTTCCGGCGGGATTTACGGGCTTTGTTAGAGATGCTCTTACTTTGTTATTTTATCTGAATCTCATGTATGAACCAACCAACATGTCTTCAGTCGTTTCCAACACTCCTTACCTCCACCCCCCTATATATAAAAAAAACATTGCAACTGCATAAGCCGCCTAGCTTGCATCTATCTCGGTTGTCCGTCTCGATTTCATCTTGATCTCGTGCAAGCAGCGTCTCATCAACTCCAAGCGTTGCAGTGTTGCACATATTTATTAGTCATTATGTCCGAAAGGGAGACGTCGATAGTGGCATGTGGTAGACTTCCATTGAAATCTCAACCAGATCGAAGAAGATTTGCTACCGGGCGCATATGCATCGGCGCCAGCTAGCTGAATCGCCCGTTCACTGACTTCATAATTTGACGGTTATATATCCTGCACTTGACAATAATATGCAATCCTTCTTGTGATCACTCCCCCGTACCCACCTCCGTGCATCATCTCATGGACTGACGCCGAGATGCCGATCGGAATACGAGCTTGTGATCCTCACTCCTCGTCGGCGCGCGATCAGGCAGCCGTGCACGGCTCCGTCCACGACGAACGATGATGTACGCTGGACCCTCAGATAATTTCGGCGCAGGGTGATTCCGTGGGGGCAACAGCTGCCGGCTCCGCGACGCCAGGTCACTTTCGGTCACACGTACGCACGCTAGGCCACACGCGTGTATAGTATAGGCTGCGTGTACCCTGCTAGACTGCACCAGTTCCTTAGAGCATCTCCACTCGTCTCCCCGAACAGGTCTCCGGCGTGCCATTTTTTCATCCGAACGGCGAAAAATGGCCCAACCGCGTCCCCGGTTTCTCGTTTTTCGTCGGATTTGGGCTTTCATCCATCCGGCGAGCCCACGCCAACCCCGGCCTACCGGGGAGCGCTCGGGGACTCCGGACGAAGCGAAAGCGCGCGAAACGGCGAGAAATCTCTCCCGCGCTTTCGTTTCGTCTTCGCCGCGGAGGTGGCCCCCGACCGGTCAGCGACACGCGCATCGTCTTCCGCGCACGCATCGTCTTCCGCGCGCAGTAAAGGCTGCCGCCGGTCAGCTCGCCGCGGACGCGTCGCATTCCACGCGGCATTAATCCCCCGCGCCAGCCGCGCCTATATAGGCCGCTCCGCTCGCCGCGACGCGTACCCCTGCTCTCATCTCCCTCCACTCTCCCTCCACTCTGCCGATGGCGTTCTCCGACGACGACGGCGCAACCAACAACGGCTTCCCCCGTCGGTCGCTCCACGCGTGGGAGAGGCACCTCCTCCACCAGGCGGGGTACCCCTGCCCGCCGGACACGAGGCCTCCCGGCGGCGGGTGGCGGCTAAGTGCTGGCGGCGTACCAATCCCGCCGCCGCCTCGGGGCCACGCCCTCGACGTCGCCATCGAGGAGGCGCGGATGACGATGACGGACGAAGAGCGCGCCGACCCGCGCCACCACCCCGACAACTATACGAGGTGGAACTCCTACTTCCTCCGGCGGTGGGAGCGGGAGCTGGCGGCCTACGACGGCCCGCCGCCGCCGCCTCCGCCCAACAACGCCGCGGGCCGCCGACTTTGGTGGAGCGCGCCGGATAGGACGCTGGCGAACGTCCTCGAGCACATCGAGGGCAGTAACTTCCCAGTGCTGATGATGCCCCCTTCATCGAGGGCATCGGTGAGCCGCCGCCGGGGAAACGTCTGGCAGCCACGGCGCATGGCTGCCAGCTCGTCGTCTTCCGGATCGGCGCCGAGGCCATCCTTGGCGCCGGTGAAAAGGGAGGCGACGTCTCCGTCGACGCCGGCGCGCGTCAAGAAGGAGCCGGCGTCTCCACCGCCGACCGGAGGGCGCAGCGGCGGCGCCCTCGTCATCCGCGACCAACCCTCCTCCCCGCAGCGTGGGCGGAAGAGGAAGTCGGCGAAGAAGGAGGACGCCGCGGCCGCCACCAACGCCGCCGCAAACGGGCTCGCCGAGGAGGAGGCGAAGCGCGCGAGAGGATGCCGCCGTGGCGGAGGCGATCGCCGGGTCGCTCAAGGACCTGGTGCCCGCCGACAACGCCCTCCCCGAGGACGCCGCCACAGGAGTGGTTGAGGCGCGGCCGGGAGCGCGAGGAGGCGGAGCAGCAGCGGCGGCTGATGGACCTGGCCGCCGCGCGTCAACTCGCCGCCCGCGCCGCCGCTCCAACCGCCGCCGACGACGTCGCTCGCTACCGCCGGCCTGCGACACCTTCATCCGGCGTCGCCGTCCCTGTCGTCGACCTCGAAGCCTCGGACGACGAATGGTACAAGCCATCGCCGTCCCCGCCTCGCATCAGCGGCCGGTAGGGAGACGCCGGCCAGGGCAGCAGCCAGGCCGCTCCGCCGCAGTTCGACGACGACGGCTCCGACGATAATGTCGATGACGGCGGCGACTACACGGTGTTCTACCGCCATTTGGGCATGTAGAGCGCCGTGTTTTAAAATATACAGTTGTATTTCCCTAGCCGAATTCGAAATATAGTCAAATTCGGCCTCTATGTATGAACTTCGCCCTCTATATGAACTTCGCCCTCTATATAGTAAATATCATTAAATTTAGTCTAAATTCGCCCGTTTTAAGCTGTAGTTTGTCAAGTTTCCGTTTTTCAAATTTACATCGTCGTCTTCGCCTGAGCACGCGGCTGGGAAACTACTCCTCCCCACGCCAAATTTACATCCAATCCGGACGTAAATTTCCCCGGATTTCGGCGTGGGGAGGGCAAACGAGTGGAGATGCTCTTAGGCATCTCCAACACGGCGACGTTCGAATGGGTTGAAGCAGACAAAAATCCGGTCCAACGCGCGAACTCGTCCCTATAACGGATGGTCGCTGTGTCCGGGATGATCCAAAGCCGACCCAAATCTAGGCCGTGTTTGCGTGGCCGCGGACGGTAGGAGCTGGCCGCTCGCGTCCTCCTCTTGTCCTCCCCGGGCTCGCGTGTCATAGGGACATAATTTCATTTTTCATTAAAATAAAACATATTACAGTTTTTTAATTTTACCTACTACTAGTCTAGCTACGTAGGGTCTCGCCAGTCTCTCTAGCGACTCGCCGCGGGGCCGTGGATTTCATTCGACACGGGCGACCTGTACGCGTGAGGATTCCACTCCAGCTTTATCAGCTGGGTGGCCCGACGGCGGTCGCCCACCGGCGTTCCTTCGCGTCCGCCCTCCTCCTAGCCCTCCGCGCAGTTTCCGCGCGGTCGTGCTCCTCCTCCTCCTCCTCCTCCTCCTCCTCCTCCTCCGTCCAGCGCCGCTGCCCTCACGAGTCGAGGTCCCACACAACACGCTGTTCGACCACGTGGTTCCCCTGCTGCCGACGCCGGCGCTCTTGGCGGCCGAGCTCCGCCTCCGCAGCCTCCTCGTGGGGGCGTGATACGTCCAAAACGTATCTACTTTCCCGAATACTTTTGTTATTGTTTTGCCTCTAATTTGTGTATTTTGGATGCAACTAACACGGACTAACGCTGTTTTCAGCAGAATTGCTCTGGTGTCTCGTTTTTGTGCAGAAATCCAACTTTCGGGAAAATCCTCGGAATTTATGCGAAAGGTCTTATTTTTCCGGAAGATTGACGGAGCCAGAAGGGCAAGCCAGGTGGAGGCCCGAGGGCCCCACACACTAGGCCGGCGCGGCCTAGGAGGGGGGCGCGCGGCCCTAGCGTGTGGCCCCCTCGGCCGGCCTCCGACGCCCTCCTTCGGACTACTTAACGCCTTCGACCTAAAAACGCACGGGGGTTAGACGAAATCGCCAGAAGACATCCAGAACGCCGCCACCATCGCGAAACTCCGTCTCGGGACCAGAAACTCCGATCTGGCACTCCGCCGGGACGGGGAATTGGAGGAGATCATCGCCATCATCACCACCGACGCCTCTCCATCGACCAGCCATGTTTCCCCCATCCATGTGTGAGTAATTCCCCCGCTGTAGGCTGAAGGGGATGGTAGGGATTGGATGAGATTGGTCATGTAATAGCATAAGATTGTTAGGGCATAGTGCCTAGTGTCCGTAATTGCTACTTTTATGATATTGTTGCAACTTGTTATGCTTAATGCTTGTCACTAGGGCCCGAGTGCCATGATCTCAGATCTGAACATGTTATCAATTCATGATGATATTCATTGCTTTATGATCGTACCTGCAAGTTGTATACACGTATTGTTGTCCGGAACCTAAGGCCCCAAAGTGACAGAAATTGGGACAACCGAAGGGAAAGGCGGTGATATGAGGATCACATGTGTTCACGGAGTGTTAATGCTTTGCTCCGGTGCTCTATTAAAAGGAGTACCTTAATTTCCAGTAGATTCTCTAGAGGCCCGGCTGCCACCGGCTGGTAGGACAAAAGATGTTGTGCAAGTTTCTCATTGCGAGCATGTACGACTAAATATGGAACACATGCCTATTGATTGATTAGTACTTGGATACCGTTTTATTATTATCTGCAAATGCTCTGCCTTGATTGTTACATGAGTTTCTCTCATCCATGCAACGCCCGTTCATCTATCCCTGTGCCTACAATATTTTAATCCTGTTGTTTACTATAATCACTACTGTTGTCTTTGTTGCTCTGTTGCTGTTATTTCACCACTGCTACTGCTATAAAACTGTTACTACTGATAAACTCTTGCGAGTAAGTCTGTTTCCAGGTGCAGCTGAATTGACAACTCCGCTGTTAAGGCTTTCAAGTATTCTTTGTCTCCCCTTGTGTCGAATCAATAAATTGGGTTTTACTTCCCTCGAAGACTGTTGCGATCCCCTATACTTGTGGGTTATCAAGACTATTTTCTGGCGCCGTTGCCGGGGAGCATAGCTTTATTTGCAAGTTCACTTGGATTGATATTGTTCGCTGCAAATTATCCATCATGGGTAAACCTCGCGATACTAAAGTCGCCATATTACCATCCACTACAAGAAAAGGTACAACTCTGAGTACCTCTGCTGCTCTTGATTCACCATCTGTGATAGATAAACTTGTTTCACCACCACAAGCTTCACATGCTGGTACTTCTGCTAGATCTGAAAATTCTTATAATATTGATGATGCTTCTGCTGTGCTTGATGATAGTGGTTCATTGGGATCTTTTCTAGATGCTACAATTGCTAGGTCTAGACAAATTGAAAGTACTGAAACTCCTAATGAAAATGCTGCTACACTCGTTAATTCACCCGAGTCCGTTGAATACTCTAGTGATGATCTTGATGAAGATTATGCGAGAACTTGATGATGATTTTATTGATAAATGCAATGCTACTACTGATGCAAGAAAAATTAAAAAGTTGCTTGCACAACATACTGTTAGATATAAGCTGTCTCCTGATCCTAAATTTGCCACATCTCCTATAAACATTAAGGATAAGGATTATGATTTTTCTCTTGATTTATCTCATATATCTATTGTTGAGAAAACACCTTTTTGTGGTACTGAAAAAGAAAGTGTTGTAGAACACATGATTGAGCTATCTACTCTGAGTAGCTTGTTTTCTGATGATGTTAAGAAGCGTACTTATTTCGTTGCTAAAATTTACTTGATATATTTTATAGTGGACTAACCATTGAGTCTAGGGCATACGTGGATAGTTGTGCTGGTTGTGTTTTCAGAAAAAGAACTCCAGACGACGCTGAAGAATTATTGGCGAGAATAGGCCGGAATCATGATGATTGGTCTACACCTGAACCAACCCCGACACCAATATTGAAGAAGAGGGGTATGATTAAATTAAATAATGAAGATATGAGGGAAGCCAAGAAATCTCTTAGAGAGAAGGGTATTAAATCCGAAGATGTGAAGAATTTACCTCCCATAGAAGATTTATGTAAGATCACTCCCCCTTCATCCATGATTGAGGTACACTCTCTTGAACGCTTTACTAGAGAAGATATTCCATATTCAAAAACCTCCTGCTCAATGCTTAGATGAGTTTGATAATTATATTGTTAAGCAAAGTAATTTCAATATGAGAGTAGAGAATCATTTAATGGAAAATTCTCGAGCTATTGGTGAATTGCATGGTTGTGGAGAGAACCTCCAATGATGTTAAGATGCTTGTTAAACATTTTCAAATGGTTCAAACTCAAATTGATCAACTCACTAAAGTGCAAAATGACTTGTTAAAAGATAATTCTAAAGAAAAACATGCTTATGAAGTAACAACTAGAGGCGGTGTTTCTACCCAGGATCCTCTATATCCTGAAGGGCATCCCAAAAGAGTTGAACAAGATTCTCAACGAACTGAAACTAGTGCTCCATCTAAGAAAAAGAAAAAGAAAAAGAAACATAAAACTGTTGTAGAATCCTCTGAGCCTGTTAATGATCCTAATAGTATTTCTATTTCTGATGCTGAAACTGAAAGTGGTAATGAACATGATAAAGATAATGATAAGAATGATGCTTCTGATAAAGAAGAGGTTGAAGAAGAACATGAAAAGCATGCTAAAAATAAAAAGTATACTAAAGAAGATTTTATTGCTAAGAAACATGGTAGTGAAAGGGAACCTTGGGTCCAAAAGCAAATGCCTTTTCCTGCTAAGAAACTAAAATCAAAGGAAGAAGAACACTATAATAAATTTTGTGATTGAATGAAACCTTTATTCCTGCAAATACCTTTGATCGATGCTATTAAATTGCCTCCTTATTCAAAGTATATGAAAGATATTGTCACTAACAAAAGGAAAATTCCTAATGAGGAGATTTCCACTATGCTTGCTAATTACTCTTTCAATGGTAAGGTTCCAAAGAAGCTTGGCGACCCAGGTATACCGACTATTCCTTGTTCTATTAAGAATAATTATGTTAGAACTGCTCTATGTGATTTGGGAGCGGGTGTTAGTGTTATGCCTTTCTCTCTTTATAAGAGACTTTATTTAGATAAGTTGATACCGATTGATATATCTTTGCAAATGGCTGATAAATCTACTGCTATTCCTGTTGGTATATGTGAGGATGTTCCTGTTCAAGTTACTAATAACTGATTGATATTAACTGATTTTGTTGTGTTGGAAATGCTCGAAGATGATAATATGTCTATTATTCTTGGGAGACCTTTTCTTAACACCGCAGGGGCTGTTATTGATTGCAATAAAGGAAAAGTTACTTTCAATATCGATGATAAGGAGCATACCGTTTATTTTCCCAAGAGGATTGAGAAAGCATGTGGAGTTAATACAATTTCTAATGTGAGAACTATCAAAGTGGGAACCATCGATTGTCCTATATATGAGCCTAAAGAAGAATATCAAACTCTTGTGATTGGATCCATATCAATACAATACAAGGTAACATGATTGATTTGAGGTTTAATTCTTCTTATGTTATGTAAAATTTATTTGGTGGCAAGACTTGATCAACCTTGTTAACAAATTCATTTTATATGCATAGAGGAGCTAAACAACATCTCTTTCTTCCTCCACTTGTTTTACTTGCTGTAGCACTTTTGTTTTGCAAAGTTCTTTAGTTAATTAGAGATTTCAAAATCTTTTTCTGCCCAGTAATAATAAATTTAACTCCCAGAAATGTGCATTTTTCAAAGTTTTCAAAAAATAAAAAAAAATTATACCATTGGTCCTATTTTTCGACAAGGCACCTGGGAACACCTGGGGATGACCAGTGGGGCACCCCAGGGTGGCACCCCACAGGCCGGCGCGGCCAGCAAGGGGGGCGCGCCACCCTATTGTGTGGGCCCCTCCTTGCCCCACCACTTCATCTCTTTCTCCCATTCTCTTCTCTCTCCCGAAAAAACTCGCACCAGATTCCTCTCACTCGCGTTTCTGCTCAAGAGCTCAAGATTTCTCGATCTCTTTGCTCAGCCCAGATTTCTGTCTGAAATTTGGCACATTTGCTCTCCGGTATGTGACTCCTTCGATTATCCAAGTAGAATTTTGTTTGGTTAAGTATATCTTGATTATTTTGCTGCTGTAGGTAACATGTTTAGTGAGCTTGCATGCTTGTTCTAAGTGGTAGAAACTATTTTTGATGCATGTTTAGTACTCTAGCAAGTTCCTATAGTGGTTCCCCTCAATTATATGTCACCAAATCAAATTTTATAATGTTTGTTGAAAAATTTCAGAAAAGGAAGATGGATAACCACAACTTTGGAGAAGTGTCTGAAAGAGAGACGACAAGCACGGGGAGGCCCTCAAGGTCATCCACCCAATTCAGGCAATCCTATAATGAGGACCTCATCGCACCGAGCTTCGAACCCGAAGAGGACAATGGAGTCCCTAACGCTTCATCCTTCCCATGTTATGACTTTTTGAGTAATGCAGGGTTGTTGGATGATTTCTTGACCCTCGTCGGTAAGGCGGGCTTAACCACCTACATGGGAGATGAGAGGGAGCAATACTACATGCTCACTAAAATCTTTGTGGAGAGCTTTAAGTTCAACAACAAGCACTATCACCGACGAGTTGCATTCAAGATCTATGGTAAACCTATTACTATGAAGTTGGAGGATTTTTGTACTGCATTGGATATTGCCCCTGTAGGTACAGCAAAGAAGATCGAGGACAACCCCAAGGAATTGCTGGAGCTCTATCGAGGAATCACCAATGATGATTGTCGCACCATTCAGCGTGGCAAGATAAGAAACATTCAACTCCCCGCCATTAAGTATTTTGCTTATTACATTGCTACTAGCATTCTTGGTAGGGAGAACACTAGTAATATTTCTAGCTATCATCTTGCTTTCTTAATTGCTGCACTCACTGGGGACACGCCTTATCATCTTGGTGCTCTTGTTGCTCGCTGCTTGTCTAACAAGGGGCCTATATTTGGAGGAATTATTGCATCGCGCATTTTAGCATATCTAGATCTTCCTCTTAACCCTACTGATGTGAAATTAACTCCTATAAGTCTTGATGTTGCTGCTATGAAGAGTCATCAATTTGTTACAACCGACTCTAGTTTAGATAATATTGTCTATAGAATGTTGTTTGCCGATGGGGAAGAGAGGGAAATCCTTTTGCCGCAGCCAGATTTGTTCAGTATTGACAGGAAACCATGGTCGCGCTCTAAGGAGGAGGTGGATGAGCAATTGAAGATACAAGGCTTCCACCAGCAGCATGACTCCGAGGACGCCGAGCCCTCCTACGACTACACCGTCACATATCCGGGTGCTTCTTCCAGCACATACCCGGAATATGATCCATCTTCGTCGTACTACGGAGGTGCTACCTCGTGGGCACCATGGGATTGATCTCCACTTAGGCCAAAAGCCTAAGCTTGGGGGGAGGTATACCGGCATCACTCATTCTTTGCATATTATGGTTGCTGGATACTTGTACATACTTGTTTAGTTTCTTGAAGTGGTTTTCTAATAAGAGGAAGATGATATTTGGGGAAGTGCTGATTGAAAACAGATTCTGGACTGTTACCAAAAAAATTCTCAAAAACAGCCAGAACGTTATTTTACGAAGCCAATTTTTGTGCATGTTCCACAGGTTGTTATCTAACTTTCATTAGTTGAACACTTTTCGAGCTGAGCAACGGAAGAATTTCTTAAAAATCGATTACTGTACTGCTGTCAAGTTTGACGAATTTCTGCTGCTTTGCGTTTATGTGACTCTTTTAGTTTTCATTTTCTTGTTTTTGTTTTGTTTTTTCCTAAAACACAAAAAGAACAAAAATATTATGTTGTTTCTCTTTACCATTTGTTTATTTTGGTTTCTTGCTTTTATTTTGCTTTATTTGCTATCGGTGGTTTGCTATAAGAAAATCCAAAAAGATTTTGCTTTGTTTGCTTGTTTCTTTTTGTTCTTGTTTCCAAATTCGAAAACACCAAAAATATTTGTTGTTCTTCTTTGGTTTTGTAAAGTTCATTATGAGTTCAATGGTCTTCGGTGGCTGGAGCGTGGTTTTCATTCCATATTATTCAAGCTACACAAGTGAAAGACAATAATGACGATCTACGACAATTCGACTGTGGTGAGAGGCTGGTATGAACTCTATTTGTTTTCATTTTTGTACATATACTCATCCATGTGAGCATGCTTAGTTGGTTCATGTGAGGTATATGTCATTTAAGAAAGTCTAGTAGTTCATGATCTCTCATGATTAGCTCCAATTTATTAATATGAGTAGCATGTCATAAATATTTGCTTGCATTGCTTTATTCATAGATAGGTATGATATTGTGGTATCCTCCTCTGAATAATTCTCTTGAATCAACTTGGCACATGATCACGCATGCATATGACTGAACAAAAGTCAATTAAGCCTCGATGATCTACTTTACCTCAGAGTTCTTGTATCACTTTTATGCCTCCGTTAATTTATTTTGTCGCAAGCATGATTATGACGATTCTTGCTCTCTTGATTGTCGCTTCCCAGTCTATTGCTAGCCTTCACTTGTACTGAGCGAGAACGCTGCTCGTGCTTCCAAACACCTGAAAACCAAGTTATTCCAAAGTGTCCACCATAAATACCTATGCATGGCATTTCAAACCATTCCAAGTAAATTCTCATGTGCTACCTTTAAACCTTCAAAATGCTTCTCAATTTGTGTCAATGTTTTATAGCTCATGAGGAAATATGTGGTGTTTATCTTTCAACCTTGTCATTTACTCTTGACAGACATTCATAATGGACTAGTGGCACATCCTCTTATCCAATAATTTTGCAAAAAGAGCTGGCAACGGGGTTCCCAGCCCCAATTAATCAACTTTCATTAATAATTCTCTTCACATGTTTTGCCCTGATTTATCAGTAAGCAACTTAAATTGCAAATAGACACTCCTCCATGGTATGAGATTGTTGGAAGGCACCCGAGGATTCGGTTAGCCATGGCTTGTGTAAGCAAAGGTTGGGGGGAGTGTCATCCATAATAAAACTAAAGTACGTGTGTAAACAAAAGAGAAGAGGGATGATTTACCTTGCTGGTAGAAATAACGTCCTTCATGGGAGCCGCTCTTGAAAGTCTGGTTGACGAGGTAGTTAGAGTACCCACTATCATTCGTTGACAACAACAAACACTTCTCAAAATAATTTTACTCCTGTTTTACAAATGAAAAGCTCTAGCACATGTTAATCCCTGCTTCCCTCTCGCGAAGGGTCAATCTTTTACTTTTACATTGAGTCTCCATCCTTTCTTTGAGCACCTTCTTGAGAGCACAAGCTTGTCATTCTTAGTATAATATGCTTGTCCCAAAATGTGTTAACTGTGGTATAACTTTGATGATTTTATCTTTGATAATCTCTACTTCCAGTCTTCCCATGAACCTCAAAGGTGCCCAAGCATTTATGTTTTGTTGTACAAATATGGGCAAGCGAGATACCACTTTATCATATCCTTCTTATGAACATTGCAATCCTGCTGATAGACATGATTCATGATGCTCATTATTAATTTGTTGGTACCTTTTCCATGATTGACATAGCTATTAGATGATTTTATTTGCATGTATCTTATTATGAATTGCTTAAGTACTTGCCATATCATGAGAATATTTACATCATATGAACAAATATGTTCGTGAAAGTTCTTTTATCGCACTTAGTTGTTAACTCAATTGCTTGAGGATAAGCAATAAACTAAGCTTGGGGGGAGTTGATACGTCCAAAACGTATCTACTTTCCCGAACACTTTTGCTATTGTTTTGCCTCTAATTTGTGTATTTTGGATGCAACTAACACGGACTAACGCTGTTTTCAGCAGAATTGCTCTGGTGTCTCGTTTTTGTGCAGAAATCCAACTTTCAGGAAAATCCTCGGAATTTATGCGAAAGGTCTTATTTTTCCAGAAGATTGACGGAGCCAGAAGAGCAAGCCAGGTGGAGGCCCAAGGGCCCCACACACTAGGCCGGCGCGGCCCAGGAGGGGGGCGCGCGGCCCTAGCGTGTGGCCCCCTCGGCCGGCATCCGACGTCCTCCTTCGGACTACTTAACGCCTTCGACCTAAAAACGCACGGGGGTTAGACGAAATCGCCAGAAGACATTGACAAGGGATTAACTTATCAATGCCTATGGATTGTAGGCTAGGGTTTAGTTAGAAGTAGAGGGCAAGTAGATCTCGAAGGTTTCAGCCGAAAAGTACTCGACGAATATGAAAACTAGGGTTTGCAGACAATGATTCGATGATCTCCTCGTCCCTCGACTCCCCCTTTATATAAGAGGTGGAGCCGAGGGTTTCGTTTTGTACAAGTTACGCAGTCCGGGACGGTTTCTAACTCATCCCGCCGGATTACAAATAACACTTCCTATTACAACTCTATCTTTTCCTTAAGTACATCTTGGGCTTCCGAATCTTCTTATTCTTCGGGTAGTGGGCCTTCAATAAACCCCGGGTACTATATTTGGCGAGGCCCATTTGGGATGCCTATGTCGGTAGCCCCCGAGATTTTGCTTGAATCATAGAGTCGTGGAAAATCTCCACTCGTTTATTTTTACTCGAAAGCTCTAACTTTTATACTTCTTCTCATAAAATTCTATATTGTACAGGGATATTGGTAGTTGGGGCTAGTTCATCCGACGGATCGGGTACTAGTTAACTGCTCTAGTGGCAATCCGCAAAAACCTACTTCAAAATCACGTCCCTGGACATGATCTCGGGATACTGGTGTAAACTTCGACAGGTGCCGCTTAAGGTCTTACCATTCTGTCGAGTCCCAGTCAAATTTATCGAATACCTAACGCGTCCGTTAGGATTTTTCTTCGTATCTGTTGATACGGATAAAAGTAGCAGAGCGCAGTCTTCGGCGATGCTACGCCCAGCAGAATAGATCTGGGGTCTTACCTTCGCAAATTTGCGGCATTCATAAATTGATCGCAACTTTGGCGTTCTGAGAATATATTGTCGAGTGCTTTTCCGGCTGTTGGAATGGCACATTTTTTCGAGTCAAATATGACTTATATTAATCTCCCGATGGGAGTATATGTAGAGTTAATTATAACTCAAAATATACTCTCTTGCTGTTCTATCTTTCTTTTCCTTTTTTCCTTTTTATATATCATCGGGCACGCGAACAGCGTTCCCGATGGGAGTAGCCCCCGAGGCTACAGCCAAGAACTTGTGCTTGGTTGTAGGCTCAACATTTTAGTCCACCTTGTCGCTATATTGCCAGTATCTCCCGATAATCTTTTCTCTTCTTCTTCTCTTTTTTTTTTATCTATCGGGTGCGCGAACAGCGCTTCCGATGGGAGTAGCCCCCGAGGCTACAGCCAAGAACTTGTGCTTGGTTGTAGGCTCCCACAATTTCTATATTTGCCATAGTCGAAACTTTACTTTTTTCGAAGTAGCCCCCGAGCATTTGGGCAAAAAACTTGTTCTTGACCAAAGGCTCCCGAAGTATGCAAATAACTCATCCTGTCGCCATTCTCCTTTTATTTTTCTTGTCGACATATTTTCCCTTGGCAAATTTTCTTCAACTTTATTAATGGCCGAGTTTTTCCTGCCTTGTGGGTCCATCGCTTCCACCACGTTGACACGTCGTGTAAGTGGGGGACACACGTCCTCCGCTTTTTCTGGCGCACGTACGGTAACGCCTATCTCTGTAAAAATACTTGTTTGCCCTTGTATCTAGAAGATCTATTCTCACCACACGATTTCCTCATCCAACGGCACACTGCTTCACCCAATTCTTATATAAACCTGTCTTCAACCTCCGTTCATCCCTCGCTTGCGCCGCTCACCTGTTCCTCTTCGCAAAACTTTCCCCGCGCCCAACTCTCTCTCGATTTCCCGCACTCGCATACATTGCTCGCCCATTGCCGTTGATGCCACCGCGCGCGCGCCGACTCGCCACAGCACTCCGGAATCCAAGATGGCCGCCGAGGATCTTGAGTGGGAGAGATCGAAAATCTCCAACCAAGATACCAACATGCTGAAGAGGCTCGGCCTTATGAAGAAGGAGGATGCCATCCGCTTTCCTAGCGAAGAAAGCTACCCCAATCCTCCAATGGAGTACCGGGTTAGTTTTGTTGACCATCTAATCCGCGGCCTTTCGCCTCCAATCCATGATTTCCTTCGCGGCCTTCTTTTCGTTTATGGGATTCAGCTGCACCAGCTGACCCCCAATTCCATCCTTCATATTTCTATTTTTATCACCCTTTGCGAATGCTTCCTTGGAGTCGCTCCCAATTGGGCTCTTTGGAAGCGCATTTTCTCGCCTTCGCCGCAATGGCTCCCACAACGTCACTTATAACATCGGTGGCGTTGTTATCCGTGTTCGCACCGATGTCGACTATTTCGATGTCAAGTTTCCCGATTCTGTCCAAGGATGGCGCAAAAAGTGGCTCTACATTCACGAAGAAAGCGCCAACTCCGTTGAGCACAACATAGTTCCTTTCGACGGAAATGCCAAAATTCAACGTCGCCGTTCTTGGGATGCCGAAGCTTCTGAGGAAGAGAAAAGGCGACGAGAGGCACTCATGTCTCGTATTCGTCGGCTTCAAAACACTCGAGGCAAAGAGCTGTCCGGTGTTCAAATCACTGCCTACTTCCTTAAGATTAGAGTGCAGCCTCTTCAGGCTCGCAAAAATCCCCTTTGGACGTACTCTGGTGAAAATGATGCCAACAGAATCTCCGGTGATCTTTCCACCAAGGATTTCGAGAAGTTGCTTCGAAGACTTTCTCGCCTGGGCAAAGACCCAATTCCTTCCTCAAGTCGCGTGGAACCTTACAGCTCCACCAATCCACTCCCCAAGGTACTTTGTCTTCCCGAGTTTTTTATCCTGTTCCGCACTTTCTCTTCATCTCATTGTATTGTCAACTCTTCATTTTTCCTTTTGTCATTATTATTTTTTACAGTAACCATCCTACTATGACTTCCCTTCCTCCTCTTCCTGAGGGTGGAGAAGTCGAAGAAATGGCCATCGTTGCCGAAGACACTCAAGGCTCTTCTGTTCCTGAAAGTGAAATCGCGGGTTCTCACAAATCTGCGGCTTCGCATGAAAAAGAAGCTGAGTCTAAAGCCAGTGAGTCGACGCAATCCCTTCCTCCTGCTGTTTCTCCAAAGAACAATAGGAAAAGGAAAAATGCCGAGGATTCTGGCACTTCTAGGGCTGAAGAAGTTGTTCCTTCTCATCCGAAGGCAGCTTATGATCCTTATGTTGAATCCCTCATCAGCTCGTAAGTCGACTTTTATCTCTCCCCCTTTTTTTTTGTACTCGAAATATTTATCTTGTCTTGCTTTTTATACTGTCAATTTTTTGTTCAATAGTGACGAGGAAGAAGAAGTACCAGTTACTGACGTGGCTCCTCGGACAAGCACGTCACGTACTGTACTTGTTTCAGACACGCTAGTTGAAGGAGATGAAACGTCGCCTCCTCAACAAAACGTCGTCACCACTACTCCACCATCAAGCCCCCTTGCTCCTTCACCAAAAAGGGCAAGGGTTGAAAAGATTGTTGAACCTGCCCCTCAATTAGGCAGTTCATCGATTCTGCTCTTTGATGATGTAAGCTTGTCGACATCTATATTTTCTTTATTTTTATCTTTTCGCATCTTCACTCTGTTTTTCATGCCGATGTTTCAACTCTGCTCTTTTGATGTTTGAACAGCCAATGATCAAAGAGCTTCTTCGCATCGGATCCCAATTTATTGGGTACCGTGAATATGCCGCCAGAGCCGAAGGTAACGACTTTTATACTTGCTGTTTTTCCTTGGTTTTTTACTCCTGCTGCTTGTCGCTATTTTTGATCTTTCTTCTCTCTCTTTTCCTCATCTCAACAGAAAAACTGGCAGAGGCTAACGAACGTGCTGAGACACTTGCTCAAAAACTTGAGCAAAGTGAAGCGGCTCGCAAGAAAGCTGAGCTTGCCGCTAGCGAAGCTAGAGCTGAAGCTGATAATGCCAAAGCAAAGGCCGCTAGTGTCGAGGAAGCTGAGTAATATCCTCAATTTCTTCTACTTTATTGTACTTCCTGTATCTTTGTTTTCAACTAATGTTTTGTCTCATGTGGCAGCCCAAACAGACCAAGATTTTGATCTGGAAAATCCCGTCAATGACCCTCTTCTTGACGCACTTTCTCTTTTGGAGCTCCATGGGCGCGAAATTCGTGAAGGCGTGGCTAATGCCAGTGCGGGTTTGTCGGCGTTGTTCCCCTACTTCTTCCCGAAGAAAGAGGAACCTTCGACTTTCCTTGACCTTGCCAAGCTTTTCAATTCATCGGAAGATCTTGGACTGAAGATGCGCCATGAAAATATGAAGGTGGCTGTTGAAAATACCGTTGCTCTGGTTGCTCGACAGCCAACGGACTCTCGACCGGATGAAGGTTGGCGACACCGATCGGATAGAACAATCGAGATGGAAGTCACCGATTAAGGCGGCCAAGCCCAATACGAAGAAAATCTTGGCGTATCTCGGGATCAAGCCAACTTCGACTCCTAGCTCCTCGAGGCCGGAGGTCTAGTTGCATGCCTCCTTGTTTCTTTTTCTGTTTCTTTTGCTCCTGTCGCCATTTTAGCCTTGGCGACAATTACTCACTTAGTCCTCCTGGAGAACGTTCTTTTGTAATACCCATGTAAATTTTCTAGCAAGTAATGAAATTTCCTTTCATGCTTTTCATTGATCCTGGGCCTTTCTTTTCCAGTTAATATTTGATAACTACTCGACTCCTCCTTGTTCTGCCGCTGCTTCACCCGCATCTTCCTTCTCGAAGAAAATACTAGTCGACCATAATCTCCTCGAGAGTTCATCAAGCGGACATTTGTCGGAAGATTTGCAAGAACTTCGACAACAACTTCAGTCTATGAAGAAACAAACTTTGGCCATGATGGAACAATCTCGAAAAGCCTCTCGAAGGAGAAAAACTTGCTCTTCATCAAGCCGAAGAAGCCGTGGCTGCTAGGGATGCCGCTGTACTCGGAAGCAAAGGGAGCCACAACCCGAGAAAATAGTATGCTTGAGCTAATGCCGGAAGCTAGCACGGATATGCTAGGTATGTTTTTGCTTTCTTTTGACGCCTCTTCTTTATCTTGCTGTGCCTTTCTTCCAATTTCTTGCCCCGTCGCTTTTAACAGGCTCACTTCTTGATTCTGCCGCCGAAGATCAGAGAGTGAATGAGAGGACAAATCTTCTTGTTAATCTCTCCCTTAATCATGGGTGTTTGTTCTGGGCCACTCCTGAACGAACCCAACAAATTGTTAGGTTCCAAGATCGTGCTTGCCAGGTGCGCGATTTTCTTGGCTTTTGCACGTCGACATTAACCCTTGTCTATAGGAATCTGTTTCCACGAAACGAGTGTCCAAAAACTCTTCCCGAATTATTGGAGGTATTCAGAGATGCTCCTCGCATCCATAACTTTGTGCGGGCTCAACTCACTGCTGGAGCGAGATTTGCCATGATTATGATAAACATTTGTTATCCAAAGTTGGACCTAACGAAGATTGTTGCTGGTTGCTTGTCCAAGAAAACGCGTCGAAAAAATGATATTGACTCAATTGATGCAATGGTAGCTCCTGTAGCTGAGTCGATGATAGATGAACTTCTTCGGATGGACTCGGAGTTTTTTACCAAGGGTTCTTATGCTGAGCATAAGACAACCAGGGGCTTGTCCGTAGATACTATCTTGGGATTTAACTGACTTGTATTATATTGGAAATCTTGTATCTCACTCTTTTGTAATGTCCCTCCTCTTTTTTATGTTTCCGAAGAATTTTATTGTATATTGCTGAGGTCCTCTATGTTGTCGAAGCCCCCGAGCCTAACTAGGCGAAGATTGCACTATTTTTCCCTCCTTGAGATCTATTTTTTCTGTTGGAATAAGGCATCCTTGTTTGTCCCTTGGATGGATTGCCCATCTTTGATGTCGAAGTTCTATATTTACATGGCGAGGTTTTTAAACCAAGGCACTTACGTTTTTTGATGTGTACACTATATTTATGATTGCTGTCTTCCGATTTTGTTATATTTGGCGAGGTATTAATGTACCAAGGCGAAATATTTCAGTGAATCTATATTGTATGTATTTTGAGACTTGGGCATTTGAGCCCCGAGCGTGTCGAAAAATAAGAAGTATATCTCCACTATCTTTATTATATTGCAGCACCACGAGCCCGCCTCATTAAAAACCTTTCCCGGCCCCACTCGGTGCCCCGAAAAAGGAAAAGAGTGCGTCCGAAAACTCGTGGGCGTTTCAAGACATTGAAGTTTTTACAAGGACTATATTTTAGCTCTAGGCGTAAAACCGCCCGAGTTGCGCCACGTTCCAGGGGTTTTGCTCCTCCACCCCCGTCTTCTTGTCCTTTATTCTCGTATGCTCCTCCTCCAATTACTTCCGTGACGATATAGGGACCAAGCCATGGTGACTCGAGTTTTTCATGACTTTTTTGCGTGAGCCGAAGAACTAAGTCCCCCACCTGAAAAGATCTTGGCCGCAAACGTCGACCGTGGTAATTCTTCAAGTCCCGTTGATATTTGGTGACCCTTGATAATACTTCGTCTCGAGCTTCGTCGAGTGCATCTACATCGTCTTCCAATGCTGTCTTTGACGCTTCTTCATCATATGCCGTGACTCTAGGGGAGTCGTGCTCTATTTCTATTGGAAGTATCGCTTCCGCGCCATGGACTAGAAAAACGGGGTTTCTTGTGTCGCCGTATTTGGTGTTGTTCGGATGCTCCACAACGACACTTGGTAGTTCTTCGGTGCCGGGTATGTCGAGCTTTTTCTAAAGGTCCCAACGAGACGTTTCTTGATGCCATTGCGGATGATGCCATTGGCTTTCTCGACTTGCCCATTGGTTTGAGGATGTGCAACCGACGCAAAGTTCAGCTTGATACCCACCTCTTTGCAATAGTCTTTGAATTCATTGGATGTGAAATTGCTGCCGTTGTCCGTGACGATGCTCGTGGGGCACTCCAAATCGAAGACGAGGCCTTTTATGAATTTTACTGCGGATGCTCCGTCCGGTGAATTTATCGGCTTCGCTTCTATCCACTTTGTAAATTTGTCGACAGCCTACTAGCATGTATTCCTTTCCTCCCGGCCACGATTTGTGTAACTTGCCCACCATATCGAGTCCCCATTGTGCAAAGGGCCACGACAAAGGTATTGGTGCTAGCTCGCTCGCCGGAGAGTGAGGTTTTGCGGCAAACCTTTGACACGCGTCGCAAGTTCGTACTATGTCCTTAGCGTCCTCAATTGCTGTTAACCAGTAGAATCCTGCCCGAAAAACCTTGGCTGCGATAGCTCGACTACTTGCGTGGTGGCCACATATTCCTTCGTGTACATCCTTCAGAATTATTCTTCCTTCTTCATGTGTGACGCACCTTTGCAAGACGCCTCGAAATACTTCTCTTATATAATTCTCCCTTAACCACCGTGAAAGCTTTGGAGCGTCGAATTACTCGCCTTGCCTCGACCGGATCGTCGGGTATTTCTTTCCCGAGTATATATGATATGTATGGCTGCATCCACGGTATCCGTATTACCATGACCAGGTCTTGCTCTTCTTCTTCTTCCTCTTGCTTCTCCTTGGTAGCCCCCGAGGGTTTCTTCTCCTTCTTTTTTGATTTTGTCGACTCGATGGATCTCTCTCGTTATCTCTTCCCAAAATACACCTGGTGGGACCGCAAGGCACTCGCGACCCGATGTTTGCAAGAACGTCGGCTTCGTCGTTGCTCAATCTACTAATATGATTTACTTCGCATCCATCGAATAACTTCTCGAGCTCATTGTACACCTCCTTGTATGCCATCATGCTATCATTGAATGCGTCACATTGGTTCATAACTTGCTGAGCCACCAACTGTGAATCGCCAAAGATTTTTAATCGAGTTGCTCCGCAGGCTTTCGCCATCTTCATCCCATGTATGAGAGCCTCGTATTCTGCTTCATTGTTAGATGCGTTAGGGAACGTCATCCGAAGGATGTACTTCAACTTGTCGCCTTCAGGTGATATGAGTACTACTCCTGCGCCAGCCCCTTCTAGTCTCTTGGACCCATCAAAGTTCATAGTCCGGGTTCTCGACAAATCTGAGGTCTTGTATTTTGCAACTCCATCCACTCTGCGATGAAGTCCGGCAGTATTTGCGATTTTATTGCTTTTCTTTTTTCGTACGTGATGTCCCGAGGGGAAAGTTCTATTCCCCAAAGGGAGACACGACCCGTAGCTTCTGGATTGTTCAAGTATATTTGACAAGGGAGCTTCGTTGACCACTATGATCGGGTGTGCCGAAAAATAGTGGCGCAATTTCCGTGCTCGTCGTGAACACTCCATATGCTAGTTTTTGGTACTGAGGGTACCTTTGTTTTGAGGGCGACAAGACTTCGCTCACGAAGTATACTGGCCGCTGCACTCCATGGATTTTCCCTTCTTCTTCTCTCTCGACAACTAACACCGTGCTAACCACTTGGGGTGTGGCTGCAATATACAGCAGGAGAGGTTCCTTTTCCTTTGGAGCCACCAGGATTGGTGGTGTCGAGATTTTTCGCTTTAGATCCTCGAAAGCTCTATCGGCCTCTTCGTTCCACTGGAATTTATCTCCTTGTTTTATCAGCGAATAAAATGGTAACGCTTTTTCTCCTAACCTAGCGACGAATCTGCTTAAAGCTGCGACTCGCCCAGTTAGCTGCTGTATTTCTTTCAACTTCGTTGGCTTCCTCATTGTTACTATGGCTTGTATTTTGTCGGGATTTGCTTCAATCCCTCTTGCTGAAACTAGAAATCCCGAAGTTCTCCCGCTGGGACGCCAAAAGAACACTTCGTCGGGTTCAGCTTGAGGCAGAATTTGTCGAGGTTGTCAAAAGTTTCTTTGAGATCCTCGATCAACGTTGCCCCTTTTTTGATGTTATGACGACATCATCGATGTATACTTGCACGTTTTTCCCGATCCGTGTTGCTAAACACTTCGCATCATCCGTCGATATGTTGCTCCCGCATTTTTTAGACCGAAGGGCATTGTCTTGTAGCAAAACACGCCGTAAGGTGTAATAAACGCTGTTTTGGCTTCATCATCTTCTTTTAATCTGATCTGGTTATAACCAGAGTATGCATCCAAAAAGGAAAGATGTTCACAACCTGCCGTGGAGTCGATGATTTGATCGATCCTTGGGAGGGGAAAGTGATCCTTAGGGCAATGTTTGTTGAGACACGTAAAGTCGACGCACATGCGAAGGACCGTCGTGTTTTTCTTCGGCACCATCACTGGGTTAGCTACCCATGTGGCTTCTGTAGATATCTCTCTGATAAAACCAGCTTCCTCTAGTCGATTTATTTCTGAAAGCATGGCTCGCGGTTTGGTTCCGAAAACGCCGCAAAGGTTGTCCGATTGGTTTCGCTGTTGGATCCAAATTTAGGTGGTGCTCGGCAAGTTCCCCGGGTACTCCCGGCATGTCAGCTGGGCACCATGCGAAGATTTTCCAGCTTCTCACGGAGGAACTCGACGAGCGCGCTTTCCTATGCGATATCCATGTTGTTTGCAATGGATGTCGTCTTTTTGGATCCGTCGGGTGAATCTGCACCTCCTTAGAATTTTTCTCTCGTGTTGAAAGTTGATTCTTTGTTTGGCCTTCCAACGTCCGGCGATACGTCGTAATCAGTCATGCTTTTCGACGCCAAGTATTCAGCTTGCATCCCGAAGGTTTCTGATAACCGATGGAAATCCTTGTCGCACTTATCAGCTAAGGCAAAACTTCCTTTGACCGTGATTGGTCCCTTGGGTCCAGGCAATCTCCATAACAGGTATGTATGGTGTGGTACTGCCATAAATCTAGCGTATGCTGGTCGTCCCAACAAAGCGTGGTACTGCGATGGGAAATCCACGACTTCAAACTCCAGTTTCTCGATTCTATAATTTTCTCGGGTTCCAAACCGAACGTCAAGGTTGATCTTCCCCAATGGGTAACTTGGTTTCTCCGGTGTGATGCCGTGGAACCTTGTGTCCGTTGGCTTCGGGTTTGCTAAGGATATGTTCATCTTCCTCAATGTATCTCGCATACATAAGGTTTAAGCTGCTGCCACCATCTATGAATACTCGAGAAACGTCAAATCCTGCGATAACCGCCGGCGAATAAGTGTCGACCGCCCTGGTCGAGGAACTTGTTGCGGGTGGTCTCGCTATGGTAAAGCCGATGTCTTGCCCCGACCAATTGAGGTACTCAACCTGTTGGTGGAGGCATTTTCTCTCGCCATGAACACCTGTCGTGAGATTACTTTTTGAGCTCTATTGGACGGCCTTCCCTTCGAATCATCGACACTGCTCCGTTGGAATTAGGATCAACATAGGGTGGTGGTGCAGGTGCTGCCGCTATTCTGAGCTGGTGTCGATTGTCCTCTGTAATCGCGGGAGGTGGCGGTAGGTGAACTTCGCTCCTGGGCTCCCGAGGATTTCTCTGTGCTGCTCGAGCGTGAGCATTTTCTGCGCATCTGAACATTGCCTGAAAATTTCGACGGTCTTTCTGCAGGTGCCCTAACTGTCTTTTCCCATTGCTGTCGAGGAAGAAGTGCATCTGGCACGGTCCGTTCAGCATTTCTTCGGGGGACACGAAAGGTCTTGGAAACCTCGGCCCGCTATTTTGTCTATTGCGGGGGTCGTCTCTGTTGTCGCTTCTCTGCTCATTACTTCTCTGATAATCATCTCTATTATTTCCTCCTGCGCTGGCTCGAAATCCAGCTGAAATTTGCCCTGGAGCGTCGTAGTTCTGATACTGCCGAGGAAATCGTCGCCTCGATTGATAATTTCGACCACGGTCCTCCTCTGGCGACCTGTGTCGTTTATTGTGGACAGTGTAATATCCCAGGTTTAGAGGCAACAAAATGAGAGAACACCAAAGTGTGCATTGCATTCATGCATAGAAAATCCGGGGAATTTTCGCGCTTTCAAATAAAACTTACCACAGTAACTGAAGTTTCACTTGACTTGCTCGGAACCGAAGTAGATCATCAAGTCAAGCGCTATAAACTTCACTCGTGATCTTTGCTAAAACCTTATTTTGGGTAGAGATGATTTGATCTATGGATTAGATCAAATGGAATTAGCTTTGCAACAACACATTCTTTAAGAATCAAACCCTAACTTATTAACACTTAAAAGTTAGCAACTGCCTTTGTGTGTAATGTAATTCACTTCTAAACTTATTACCAAATAAGGTAAACCACAGGGTCTAAAGTGCATAAATGCCACACATTCTTATTTAAATCATAACTTATTAAGTGTATGGAATATCATAAAACTAAATCCATTTACATTACAAATTATAGTTCAAACTATTTGAATAAAACTAACTATGAGTATTTTGAAACTCATATGATCATGCCTTGGTGAATTCAAACACCAACTATCCAAACTTGAGAAATAACCCTCAACATTAACCTTTTCACCAATATTATAATATAAATCCAATCAAATATAATATAGTGACTCATCAACAATAATAAAACCATCCACAAGATATCTAGTGACAAATGCCACTTGGCTATCCAAGAATAAATCATATGAGAGGATAATGATCTTGCCATGTGGGATGAAAATATCTACATGACTTGCTTTCCAAGCTTTGCCACCTCATGCTCAAAGGATTGCTATGGATGAGGGCATGACAACCAAGCACCTTACTCATCAAACCAAAACAAGAGTCACCACCTATGTGTCATGATACTAGAGCTTACCCAAGCCTATAAATAGAGCCACACCCTTCATCCATTTGATCCTCAAGTACCATCATACATGGGAACAAACACATAGAGCCACTCCATGTGAATTAGCTAGAATCAAGATGAAGAAGCTAGGAGGTGGAGGCATACCACAAGATGCAGGTTTATCAGATTTCCTGAAGAACAAGCTACATAAGATTGCAAGGTAGAATTCCTAGGCAAACCATATATTTAGAGGATCATATCATCATCTCTTGAGTAGGATCTTAGGATATTCCAAGACATTGAGAAGTGAGAGAAGTTATAATACTAATCATAGCCATGTTCATACAAGAATACTAGAGTAATACTAATCTTAGTTGTTCAAGTCAATATTTAATCTTGGAGGTGAGAACCCTATTCCAATAACAATACCTTAGAAAACCAATTCCATAATCATCACAACTTAGTATTAATTATAAACCCTAAGAATCTAGGATGAGTGTGATGAGAGGAATAATAAGGAAGGATTAGTGAGGAATGAGTGGATCTTGTCTAATGTATGATCATAACTTGTAGATATAGATGATAAGTTAAACCCATATGATTGATAGATATCATCTACCACATAAAATAATAAGTATATCACTAGTAGTTAACCCCGAGACCAAACCTCATGCCTTGTATGGAGGAGTAACCCTAGCCAATTTAGCATAACCTAGCTTATGCTTATATTCTAATCCTAGTTGTGTATCACCTTGGTAATCACTACTAAAATCCTAGACCACATTTAAATACCAATCCAAGTATTCCTTTGGATTATAAGTAGAACCTCGCCATGCCTCATGCCTATTTATACTTAAATTAGTGAAGCATTATCAAAACCCTAAACCTCTTCACATAGGATCCAATCCACCTAAAATAGTGTTCCCTAACTTATGTATCATAGATCACAAGTACACATCCAAGCTAGAAGTGCTAAGCAAGAATCATAATCATAAAGTTATCCAACCATTTTCTTAAACCCTAGAAATAATCACTCACATAAAATCATGAACCAATCCCATTTCCTTTACCATTTGTTAAACCCTAGCTATAATTAATTTTTATGTGAATAATCAATATGGTTAAGCACTTGCAAAATATAATATGTTCACCATTCACATGTTATCAATTTCAGATCTTTTAAAAAACAGAATTGCTTCCTAAATTAAAAAGGGAATTGAAATAACTAACTAAACCATTTCTATTTTTTACTTAAGCCTCACAAGATATCAATTAAATCCTAAACTAAATATTTGTTTAAACAACAAGATTATACAGTGGGCATTGTTATCAAGTTATATTGATATTCAAATGTTTTAGAACCTGCAAAACAAAACAGAATTCAAGTTTGAATTCAAATATCAAAACAGAAAATAAAAACAGAAAATAGAAAGTTTGAAAAGAGAAAGAGAGGGAAAGTTTACCTTATCTGGCCGTGCAGCCCAGCAGCTGAGCCCACGACCAACCCACACCACGGCCCAGGAGCAGCCCAGCCCAAAGCCACTTACCGTTTCGCCTGCTTTAAGAATCGTGCGAGAGAAGAAAAGAAGCACCGTCGTCTTCCCCGGCGTCGACAGCGCGGCGAAGCCAGTAGGCCACGATCCTCGTCGACGATAAGGACGCCCGGACGCGTGGAAGCTTCCGAACTCCTCCCTATGTCCCTCGCGTCCGAGCCTATCCGGAAGTAAAAGATCGGCGCCCGGACAAACTCTCCGGACGCAGCCACCTCTTCACCATTACCGTCGTCGTGTCGAGGCCACCGAGCTCCCTCGGTCTATAAATAGGGGTAAAAGCACCGCCAAGCATTCCTTGATCTCATCCGCCCATCCATTCTCTCTCGCGTAGCCTTCTATCTCTCACAATCAACAAGAATCACCGACGGCTGTTCTCCGGCTAGCCGTCGATGGAGAGCACCCCGAGTCCGTGCGGTGGCTCGTTGGAAGCGCCCGGCACCGTAGATCATCCGGGAGGAAGGAATCGTCCCGGATCTTCCTCAAGCCGACAAATTTCGCCGATCCCTTTTGCAGTACCTCGCCGGCAATGGCGAAATCGAGCTCAACTCCGGCGGTCATCGACGTCGCCGACCACACCATCAACTTCACGGTGAGCTTGCGCATCTATAGAGCCAACTTCCGCTTCCTAGTATCATCCCTAGCTCGAGTTAGCCGCCTGGCCGGAGCAGCGCCGCCGTGGATGTCTTCTCCGGCGATGCTCCGGTGAGTCCCCGCACAAACCATCACCACCGTCGTGCTCAGTAGATCAAAGGGAGTCGATTAGTACTAGCCGCGCATCCCGGGGAGCCCAGAATCGGTGTCGCCGCCGCGTTCTACCCGCCGGCGTCAAGCCGCCGGTGGTGTCGACGTGGAGGTGGACCCGTCGGTAATGTTGACCGGTCTTTGCCCGCGTGGCAAGTGACCCAGTCAACGGCCCCACCAGTCAGTCTCTCGTACTAGAAACAAACCGGTATCTTTAGCATTTTCACTTTATTTCAAATTCCGGAAAATGTCTGAAACTTTGCAAAATCATAGAAATTTCATTTCAACTCGGAAAAATGCAAATAATATATCAAAATGCTCACAAAAATAAAATCTACTCAAATAAAATGTAAAACAAAAATGTGTGCAAAATAAAATTTCACTTATTTTTAACCTTATTAATTATGCCATTTCATTTATTCAAAATATAATTCAATAAATAATTAAGTTCCAAAATTAAATTTTAACTATTCGAGTAACTAATTAAAATGTTAAGATTAATTTTTATCATAGTTGCATTAACTTAATTATTAGTGGTAATTCATAAACCCTAACTAGTAATTATTTTAATTCTTAAACCCTCTAAAAATTGCTAGCATGTTAAAATTATTAATAACTTTATTTCAAGTACTTAATCACATTAATTCTAGTACCAAGTATTACTTTACGAATTGGATCATAATTAAGAAACCCTAGTTGTATTATAAGTTAGAATCTGGATCCCATTATTTTAGGTGATCATGTCAAAATGTTTTAAACCCTAAAACCCTAGTTGTTTATCACATGTGATCATGTGAATTTCACCTCACATAGAGAACCTTATTATGTGACCAACAAATACAAGTCATGATCCACCAACATAGAACCAATTCACATGAGTCATCATTTCATGTCCATAGTCTTAGTTAAAACCTATATGATTCACTAGTGCCACCTAGGTATAAACCCTAACTTGTTAATTGAATTAGTACCATTGATCCTATTACTCTATACCATACCATTAAGATCAACCTCAATCATCAAACCCTAGTAGCACCATAATGATAAACCCTAATATCAACTTTGTGTAGCAAATCACAGCACATGTTCCTATCCAACTAAACCTTACTTAGGAAATGATAAACCACTTAGCTTAGAAACTATTAGAGATTATTTGGTAAAGCAAATATGAAGTCATAGTAAACCCTAACTCATAGCAACACCTTAATAACCATCCTTTGATATGATGCTTAGGAGAAACCATAGTAATAAACCTACTAATACTTGCTACATGTAGATCACTTCTACTTAAGCACCAACCAGTCCTATTAGTAAACCCTAATAGCACTTAGCTCCTATTTAAAGTAGTTCATATTCTTATTTTAACCTGTTCTTCAAAAGTTATTCTTTTGAAGTACAAATGTCAATCAAACCTTAGAAGCCCTATCCTTCTTTGAAATACTCATTATTTCTTAAACAACATGTTCTTCAAAAGTTATTCTTTTGAAGTATAATACAAGTAATCATCAACCATGTTCTGTAGAACTTAAAATTGACAACCTGTTCTTTACATATTATTCCACCACTATTATTAGTGTGAATGATTGTTATGATGTATTATATCACTTGTATATGCTAGTCTTATAACCAAACCCTAATAAGAACCTTGATTGAGAACCATTCTAAAAGTACAACCAACCCTAAAGAAATCTTTATAACTCATCCATCCTAAATCATCGAGATTAGGTTACGCTCGGGACGATTGCATCTCATATTATGCATTATAGCATCTTTGCCAGCTTCTTTAAACATTGTCCTTACCGGACGATGATGGTATTTCAAAGCATTTGGAGTTATCACGTATCGAAGCTTTTGCCTGCATAATCTTGCAGTCAAGAAAGGCAAGTTCATCGCTTTCTCATGTCATTTGATTATTTGTATCAAACTATATGCAAAGTACTATACTTATCACTCATGCATTGAAAAACAAAGTATTATTTTACAATTATGAATATGACTATGTGGTGGGCAATGGAACCATGGTATGTGTTGATATGGTGGAGGTTCCATTGCAATGGGTTATATCACCCTAGGATTAAATTACCAATGCCGTCCAGATGATTCTAGCGCCGTACAAATCGCGTTGACCATGAGATCTATAATGGCTCGGGGAAGCCAGCCGTATCTTTTCCCTTTCGCACGCCAACGGATTGGTAGAGCCGGCGGGGTGCCGGAGGCACCGCCGTAGGTTGGGATAGCCTTTTAAATCCCCATCCATTAGTGATGATGGCTCTACGATCTATGAAGGATTGTCCAAAGTACACCATGAGTAAAGCCGTATTATCGGGGAAGTCTACCGGAGGTGTGCGGGTGGACAAAAGGGTGGGTTTGGCAGCCGCGGAGAAGGCGGTGTGGGCTTGGATCTTACACTCGGCCTCACACCAAAGGAAGTGTGGACGGAGTCTATAGCCCGGTTGGCAACAAGGATAAGGTCTCTTATGGGAAAAGTAACGCACCTCTCGCAGAGGATACCGAATTGTGACCGTCACTCCTCGTTCCGGAAGGGAATCGCGAACGCGGCAGAAAGGAACTCCACGAAGTTCGGTCAACCCGTGAAGACCGACGGCATAGTTTTCTGAATAAAATAAACCTTTTGAAGAAATGTTTATGGAAACTTGCATTGGCCTATGACTTTCTCGGTCTATGGCTGTAGCTAGTGCATGATACACATATTTCCTAATATGAACTTGCTGAGTACGCTCGTACTCATTCTATCTCGTTTGAACCCCCTTCTTAGATCAATGCACCGAAGGAGAAACTACCGTGGAACTCGAAGACAAAGGAGTCAACTGCAACAAGATGAAGAATTCAATCAAAGAAGTCAATGGAGTCAACTTCTGCATCAGCTAAAATGAAAACCTAGACTAGTAATAGAAGGGAACCTTTCCCTAATCCTAGCACCTAAGTAGATAGATTTCTATAGCAAGCCAATTAGCTCTTGAACTTGAGTTAGCAATAAGATAGACTACGAGTCGTTCTTCTGGAGCTTTATTTAAAGTTTTACCTCACTGTAAAGTAGGAGGTTGTGTTGATCTTATGTAAACAGTTCGCGTGTACTTCTATAGACATACCTTGGACTCGCATATGTTTCGTTGTACCACTCGAGAGATGTAATATGAGTGGAACGGTGTTTCACTTGTGTTATGTCAACGACTTGTGTACTACACCATGCAAGTGGTACGCTGGGTCATCACAACTCGGTATCGTAGCAAATGCTTTGACCCTAGGATTAAAACCCTTTAAAGGAGAACTATAGGTTTGGTAGTGTCTATAGGAAGTGTTCTAGCTAAGCCAACTATGCTAAACCAATTATTCTTTTGACTTGAGATGGGTATTCACTTGAGAATAATCCTGACACACTTGAGTCAATCTTTCTTATCTATCTTTCTTAAGTAAAGTTAGTTAGTTATCTTGCTTCATTCCAAATAACTAGAAAACCATTGGAGCCTAAGATAAGGGGTGGTAGTAGACCACAGTTGGTATACAATACATGGTAGTCCAAAGAGAGGATACAACCATAAGGAAGATATCCTAGTGGAAGAAGTATACCAATGCTAGTTATGGTTATGTAGGAGTCATTAAAAATGTCAAATGACTGATGTTAAGTAAGGGAGATAAGTTATATAAGGTAGTATATGTCTATGATGAGTCAATCATAGGAGGTAAGGAAGAGTGATAAGAGTTATACAACTCTACTTTTCATGGTAAGGTTGGTAATCATATATGATTCACTTGAGAATCATGGTATGATGGAGTAGAACATCATAAGTACGATAATAAAAGAATGATAAGGAGTAAGGATTTAGGGAATAGTTCGAAAGCTTAGGCCTTAAAATCCTGGAAACTGTACTCAAGTATGTTAGAATCATAGTCCTTAATTTAAAGAGGGCTTATTTAGAGCATATCACATAGAGAAATCCTAGAGTTATAGGTGGTATATTCTAAACAATCATTTGTTTAGAGTAGACATATTAGAAATAATTGTATTATAGGAGGTAGTCTTCAATAGCACATATAGGGTATACTATTTTGTTAGTACTTCCAAAGAAAACTAGGTTAACTTCAACTATCCCAAGCCATTTTGTTTCAAGTTTGTCTCATTGCAAATGTGCAATTAAGATAAATGTTGAGACAAATAGTAGAAATTCACGTATAAGTGCTAAGTATCACAACCTAAACCTATCTTATGTGGTGTTATATACTACACATCTGATCCTGATGTTTAGGGATGTCTTACCCAACTGTTGTATTCAGGCATATAAGGATGTGTATTATAAACACAAAGCTGAATCTTCTTGGATTTTATTGGATTTTCATTGATTGACTAGATCCATGCATGAAGTTTGACTTTGATATGCAAATGCATGTTGCAATATCAAGCCCTTACTTGATGTTATAGGTCTAGAGGGTAAAGGTATTCGTGTGAGGAAGTGACGAATTCAGGAGATTTTGAAGAAAAGATGAAGGTTCACTTGAAGAAGGAAGTAAAATTGTGGGAAGCAACCACAATACTCTAAAGGAAGGAATAATCAAAACTCACTTTTATCCTTAATCAAGGAGTATTTCAACATGGAAGTACCATAAAAGTGAGAAAAACAGTGAATATGGAGTAGTAGAAGTGGAGCCGTATGCACTATGGAAGAAGGGAATGCAAGTGAAGTCACTTATAATACTATTTTCATAGTGTCAACAAGTGGTTTCTTGCAAAACAAACCCTGGAAGAAGGAAAATAGACAAGTGAAGTCGTAGCTGGTATGATAAGACCGCAGCTGATATAGGATAATCATGAAGAGAAAGTATGTGAAGTGAGGTACATCTTAACTAAAACTATGTAAGTAGCCACAGCTGGTAGGTAGATATTGACAACCACAGCATAGCCACAAGCTCGGTATCCAATAAGCTACATCCGGTACTAGGTAGTCTCGCAATTGGTACCGTATAGGCCACAAACTTGAACATTTCTTTACCCTAAAAGAAAAGGGGATTCCGCAGCTAGTATTTCACAGTTGGTATTCCATAGCTAATAAACATTTAGTCGGAGGATTCGCATCGGATATCCACAACTGTGTGGATACACCGCAAGGAATTCCTCGTGAGACTTTAGATAGGTACAAAATATAAACCAGACTTAAACCAACTACCTAACCTTGGAGTTTAAGGATTAGAAGAAAGGAAGTTTGAAGATCATTAGTAAACTCCAAGGGGGAGAGGAAGGATGAAGGAGAAGTATTAAAATATGATTTGGAGTATGATAGACGGAGAAAAAGGTCTGAACTGAGAGGAAGTCCGATCTTATTTTTATAAGGTTGTTGGGAAGTACCCATATAAAAGTACTCTCAGGAGATTGTCAGACCAGAAGCCGAGGTTTATATATTGATGAAGTAAGGGTTAGACCCTCACTTGAGTGGGTAATTACTAAATTACTCAGAAGTAAAAGAGCTCAAGTAAGTCTAAGATAAGGAAGTTGGATGAAGAAGATGTTGGAAGACAATCAAGGCTTAAGAAGGCTTAAGACCGAAGGAGATTGACCATACCAAAACATAAGCCTATTAGAAAGATTCCTTTCATGGAACCTAAAAGAAACCAAAAGGAGGATAACTATCATAAACTAGAAGCCATGATTGGATGGACTAAATGAGTCTAATCCATTCGTAGGAATAAAACCACCAGGACCATACCTATTGTAAATACCTTACCAAGTACCATTACTTTCGTTATGGTAGTAAGGGAAAACAATACCCTACCTTAAATAAAACTTTTAAAATTAAGGTTTGAGTATCACAGCTGGTACACCATAGTGCCATATTACATCGCAGCTGGATTATCGCAAATTGGTAGAACCAAGCTTTGAGTACCCAAATAGGAAGATGTCACCACAGCCATTAGTAAAGTCCATTAACACAATAAGATGTCCTAATCCAAGAATTTTTGGATGGTAAGCCTATAAGCTTAGAGTGCTGGAAGAAATCATAGAATTGAAGAAAGTATCAGTGCCAGACATTAGAAGACTCCATGAAGGATCTAGACAAGGGATATATTCAATTATATACAGTGTGATCACCATGGAGTTGAAGGATGGTGATCTGTTCAAGTCAGTTCCACGTTCCGAAACATGAGAGCGTTCGAACTTCGGGACGAAGTTCAGTTTAAGGGGGAGAGGCTGTAATATCCCAGGTTTAGAGGCAACAAAATGAGAGAACACCAAAGTGTGCATTGCATTCATGCATAGAAAATCCGGGAATTTTCGCGCTTTCAAATAAAACTTACCACGATGAATCGAAGTTTCACTTGACTTGCTCGGAACCGAAGTAGATCATCAAGTCAAGCGCTATAAACTTCACCGTGATCTTTGCTAAAACCTTATTTTGGGTAGAGATGATTTGATCTATGGATTAGATCAAATGGAATTAGCTTTGCAACAACACATTCTTTAAGAATCAAACCCTAACTTATTAACACTTAAAAGTTAGCAACTCGCCTTTGTGTGTAATGTAATTCACTTCTAAACTTATTACCAAATAAGGTAAACCACAGGGTCTAAAGTGCATAAATGCCACACATTCTTATTTAAATCATAACTTATTAAGTGTATGGAATATCATAAAACTAAATCCATTTACATTACAAATTATAGTTCAAACTATTTGAATAAAACTAACTATGAGTATTTTGAAACTCATATGATCATGCCTTGGTGAATTCAAACACCAACTATCCAAACTTGAGAAATAACCCTCAACATTAACCTTTTCACCAATATTATAATATAAATCCAATCAAATATAATATAGTGACTCATCAACAATAATAAAACCATCCACAAGATATCTAGTGACAAATGCCACTTGGCTATCCAAGAATAAATCATATGAGAGGATAATGATCTTGCCATGTGGGATGAAAATATCTACATGACTTGCTTTCCAAGCTTTGCCACCTCATGCTCAAAGGATTGCTATGGATGAGGGCATGACAACCAAGCACCTTACTCATCAAACCAAAACAAGAGTCACCACCTATGTGTCATGATACTAGAGCTTACCCAAGCCTATAAATAGAGCCACACCCTTCATCCATTTGATCCTCAAGTACCATCATACATGGGAACAAACACATAGAGCCACTCCATGTGAATTAGCTAGAATCAAGATGAAGAAGCTAGGAGGTGGAGGCATACCACAAGATGCAGGTTTATCGGATTTCCTGAAGAACAAGCTACATAAGATTGCAAGGTAGAATTCCTAGGCAAACCATATATTTAGAGGATCATATCATCATCTCTTGAGTAGGATCTTAGGATATTCCAAGACATTGAGAAGTGAGAGAAGTTATAATACTAATCATAGCCATGTTCATACAAGAATACTAGAGTAATACTAATCTTAGTTGTTCAAGTCAATATTTAATCTTGGAGGTGAGAACCCTATTCCAATAACAATACCTTAGAAAACCAATTCCATAATCATCACAACTTAGTATTAATTATAAACCCTAAGAATCTAGGATGAGTGTGATGAGAGGAATAATAAGGAAGGATTAGTGAGGAATGAGTGGATCTTGTCTAATGTATGATCATAACTTGTAGATATAGATGATAAGTTAAACCCATATGATTGATAGATATCATCTACCACATAAAATAATAAGTATATCACTAGTAGTTAACCCCAGACCAAACCTCATGCCTTGTATGGAGGAGTAACCCTAGCCAATTTAGCATAACCTAGCTTATGCTTATATTCTAATCCTAGTTGTGTATCACCTTGGTAATCACTACTAAAATCCTAGACCACATTTAAATACCAATCCAAGTATTCCTTTGGATTATAAGTAGAACCCTGCCATGCCTCATGCCTATTTATACTTAAATTAGTGAAGCATTATCAAAACCCTAAACCTCTTCACATAGGATCCAATCCACCTAAAATAGTGTTCCCTAACTTATGTATCATAGATCACAAGTACACATCCAAGCTAGAAGTGCTAAGCAAGAATCATAATCATAAAGTTATCCAACCATTTTCTTAAACCCTAGAAATAATCACTCACATAAAATCATGAACCAATCCCATTTCCTTTACCATTTGTTAAACCCTAGCTATAATTAATTTTTATGTGAATAATCAATATGGTTAAGCACTTGCAAAATATAATATGTTCACCATTCACATGTTATCAATTTCAGATCTTTTAAAAAACAGAATTGCTTCCTAAATTAAAAAGGGAATTGAAATAACTAACTAAACCATTTCTATTTTTTACTTAAGCCTCACAAGATATCAATTAAATCCTAAACTAAATATTTGTTTAAACAACAAGATTATACAGTGGGCATTGTTATCAAGTTATATTGATATTCAAATGTTTTAGAACCCGCAAAACAAAACAGAATTCAAGTTTGAATTCAAATATCAAAACAGAAAATAAAAACGAGAAAATAGAAAGTTTGAAAAGAGAAAGAGAGGGAAAGTTTACCTTATCCGGCCGTGCAGCCCAGCAGCCGAGCCCACGACCAACCCACACCACGGCCCGAGAGCAGCCCAGCCCAAAGCCACTTACCGTTTCGCTCTGCTTTAAGAATCGTGCGAGAGAAGAAAAGAAGCACCGTCGTCTTCCCCGGCGTCGACAGCGCGGCGAAGCCGATGAGGCCACGATCCTCGTCGACGATAAGGACGCCCCGGACGCGTGGAAGCTTCCAGAACTCCTCCCTATGTCCCTCGCGTCCGAGCCTATCCGGAAGTAAAAGATCGGCGCCCAGACAAACTCTCCAGACGCAGCCACCTCTTCACCATTACCGTCGTCGTGTCGAGGCCACCGAGCTCCCCTCGGTCTATAAATAGGGGTAAAAGCACCGCCAAGCATTCCTTGATCTCATCCGCCCATCCATTCTCTCTCAGTAGCCTTCTATCTCTCACAATCAACAAGAATCACCGACGGGCCGTTCTCCGGCTAGCCGTCGATGGAGAGCACCCCGAGTCCGTGCGGTGGCTCGTTGGAAGCGCCCGGCACCGTAGATCATCCGGGAGGAAGGAATCGTCCCGGATCTTCCTCAAGCCGACAAATTTCGCCGATCCCTTTGCGAGTACCTCGCCGGCAATGGCGAAATCGAGCTCAACTCCGGCGGTCATCGACGTCGCCGACCACACCATCAACTTCACGGTGAGCTTGCGCATCTATAGAGCCAACTTCCGCTTCCTAGTATCATCCCTAGCTCGAGTTAGCCGCCTGGCCGGAGCAGCGCCGCCGTGGATGTCTTCTCCGGCGATGCTCCGGTGAGTCCCCGCACAAACCATCACCACCGTCGTGCTCAGTAGATCAAAGGGAGTCGATTAGTACTAGCCGCGCATCCCGGGGAGCCCAGAATCGGTGTCGCCGCCGCGTTTCGACCCGCCGGCGTCAAGCCGCCGGTGGTGTCGACGTGGAGGTGGACCCGCTGGTAATGTTGACCGGTCTTTGCCCGCGTGGCAAGTGACCTAGTCAACGGCCCCACCCGATCCGTCTCTCAGACTAGAAACAAACCGGTATCTTTAGCATTTTCACTTTATTTCAAATTCCAGAAAATGTCTGAAACTTTGCAAAATCATAGAAATTTCATTTCAACTCAGAAAAATGCAAATAATATATCAAAATGCTCACAAAAATAAAATCTACTCAAATAAAATGTAAAACAAAAATGTGTGCAAAATAAAATTTCACTTATTTTTAACCTTATTAATTATGCCATTTCATTTATTCAAAATATAATTCAATAAATAATTAAGTTCCAAAATTAAATTTTAACTATTCAGTAACTAATTAAAATGTTAAGATTAATTTTTATCATAGTTGCATTAACTTAATTATTAGTGGTAATTCATAAACCCTAACTAGTAATTATTTTAATTCTTAAACCCTCTAAAAATTGCTAGCATGTTAAAATTATTAATAACTTTATTTCAAGTACTTAATCACATTAATTCTAGTACCAAGTATTACTTTACGAATTGGATCATAATTAAGAAACCCTAGTTGTATTATAAGTTAGAATCTGGATCCCATTATTTTAGGTGATCATGTCAAAATGTTTTAAACCCTAAAACCCTAGTTGTTTATCACATGTGATCATGTGAATTTCACCTCACATAGAGAACCTTATTATGTGACCAACAAATACAAGTCATGATCCACCAACATAGAACCAATTCACATGAGTCATCATTTCATGTCCATAGTCTTAGTTAAAACCTATATGATTCACTAGTGCCACCTAGGTATAAACCCTAACTTGTTAATTGAATTAGTACCATTGATCCTATTACTCTATACCATACCATTAAGATCAACCTCAATCATCAAACCCTAGTAGCACCATAATGATAAACCCTAATATCAACTTTGTGTAGCAAATCACAGACACATGTTCCTATCCAACTAAACCTTACTTAGGAAATGATAAACCACTTAGCTTAGAAACTATTAGAGATTATTTGGTAAAGCAAATATGAAGTCATAGTAAACCCTAACTCATAGCAACACCTTAATAACCATCCTTTGATATGATGCTTAGGAGAAACCATAGTAATAAACCTACTAATACTTGCTACATGTAGATCACTTCTACTTAAGCACCAACCAGTCCTATTAGTAAACCCTAATAGCACTTAGCTCCTATTTAAAGTAGTTCATATTCTTATTTTAACCTGTTCTTCAAAAGTTATTCTTTTGAAGTACAAATGTCAATCAAACCTTAGAAGCCCTATCCTTCTTTGAAATACTCATTATTTCTTAAACAACATGTTCTTCAAAAGTTATTCTTTTGAAGTATAATACAAGTAATCATCAACCATGTTACGTAGAACTTAAAATTGACAATCTGTTCTTTACATATTATTCCACCACTATTATTAGTGTGAATGATTGTTATGATGTATTATATCACTTGTATATGCTAGTCTTATAACCAAACCCTAATAAGAACCTTGATTGAGAACCATTCTAAAAGTACAACCAACCCTAAAGAAATCTTTATAACTCATCCATCCTAAATCATCGAGATTAGGTTACGCTCGGGACGATTGCATCTCATATTATGCATTATAGCATCTTTGCCAGTTCTTTAAACATTGTCCTTACCGGACGATGATGGTATTTCAGCATTTGGAGTTATCACGTATCGAAGCTTTTGCTCGCATAATCTTGCGAGTCAAGAAAGGCAAGTTCATCGCTTGCTCATGTCATTTGATTATTTGTATCAAACTATATGCAAAGTACTATACTTATCACTCATGCATTGAAAAACAAAGTATTATTTTACAATTATGAATATGACTATGTGGTGGGCAATGGAACCATGGTATGTGTTGATATGGTGGAGGTTCCATTGCAATGGGTTATATCACCCTAGGATTAAATTACCAATGCCGTCCGAGTGATTCTAGCGCCGTACAAATCGCGTTGACCATGAGATCCGTAATGGCTGCGGGGAAGCCAGCCGTATCTTTTCCCTTCGCACGCCAACGGATTGGTAGAGCCGGCGGGGTGCTGGAGGCACCGCCGTAGGTTGGGATAGCCTTTTAAATCCCCATCCATTAGTGATGATGGCTCTACGATCTATGAAGGATTGTCCAAAGTACACCATGAGTAAAGCCGTATTATCGGGGGAAGTCTACTGGAGGTGTGCGGGTGGACAAAAGGGTGGGTTTGCAGTCGCGGAGAAGGCGGTGTGGGCTTGGATCTTACACCTGGCCTCACACCAAAGGAAGTGTGGACGGAGTCTATAGCCCGGTTGGCAACAAGGATAAGGTCTCTTATGGGAAAAGTAACGCACCTCTGCGCGAGGATACCGACCAGTGATCTGTCACTCCCTGTTCCGGGAAGGAACTGCGAACGCGGCAGAAAGGAACTCCACGAAGTTCTGGTCAACTCGTGAAGACCGACGGCATAGTTTTCAGAATAAAATAAACCTTTTGAAGAAATGTTTATGGAAACTTGCATTGGCCTATGACTTTCCGGTCTATGGCTGTAGCTAGTGCATGATACACATATTTCCTAATATGAACTTGCTGAGTACGCTCGTACTCATTCTATCTCGTTTGAACCCCTTCTTAGAGCAATGCACCGAAGGAGAAACTACCGTGGAACTCGAAGACAAAGGAGTCAACTGCAACAAGATGAAGAATTCAATCAAAGAAGTCAATGGAGTCAACTTCGCATCAGCCTAAAATGAAAACCTAGACTAGTAATAGAAGGGAACCTTTCCCTAATCCTAGCACCTAAGTAGATAGATTTCTATAGCAAGCCAATTAGCTCTTGAACTTGAGTTAGCAATAAGATAGACTACGAGTCGTTCTTCTGGAGCTTTATTTAAAGTTTTACCTCACTGTAAAGTAGGAGGTTGTGTTGATCTTATGTAAACAGTTCGCGTGTACTTCTATAGACATACCTTGGACTCGCATATGTTTCTGTTGTACCACTCTGAGAGATGTAATATGAGTGGAACGGTGTTTCACTTATGTTATGTCAACGACTTGTGTACTACACCATGCAGTGGTACGCTGGGTCATCACAGACAGCGTCTTCTCCGTCTGCCCATCTATTTGCTATCTCCATCAACGCGGATACTGTTTTTGGATTGGTCCTTCCCAAATCCTCGACAAAATCTCCACGCCTAATTCCTGCGACAAACGCATCTATTGCTCTCTCGTCAGATATATTTTCTCGCCGAGTTTTTTATGATGTTCCACCTTTGGATATATTTTCTCATTGACTCATCCGGCTTTTGTCGACATGCCCTCAGCTCTTCTAACGACGCAGGTTTTTTGCACGTGGACCTCGAAGTTCTTGACGAATACGTCCTCGAAACTTTCCCAGCTGTCGATGGATCATGGCGGAAGTTTTTTGATCCAAGATCGTGCGGCTCCACTTAAGTGCACCTGAATACTTTGCATGGCTGTTGCTATAGTTCCTCCAGTTAGCTTCACCGTCTCGAGGTAATCAATTAGCCAGTCCTCCGGATCTTGCAGGCCGTCGAACTTTTTGAAGTGATCGGGTAACTTGAATCCCGGGGGACTCGAGTTTTTCGGACTCTTCTCGTGAAGCACGGTAGACCGCACATATCCTCGTCATTAAGCTCCGGGGACTGCCGATGATCTCTTCGTTTTGCCTCGCTCTATCGACCCTTGCTTGTGCTCCTCGTATCTCTTGCTCCACTTGGTCCTTCCGGAGCTGCCGCCGTTGCCTGCCGCAGGTCGTGGACTATTTTGCCTTGCCGCTCCTTCGGGAGGCGTTGCTACGAACGCCGTCCCCATAGCTCCAACCCCTGCCAATGCCATGTTGTACAATGTTTCCCTTGGATCTCCTGGGGGTGGCCTGGATGCAAGGATGTAAGCTTGTGTCGCCATATACCCAGCTTCTGGTGTCTTAGGGATAATATTTCCTCTTGTATCTATCGACATAAAAGACATGTCGAGGTTTTGAACCAAGTACTCTCTTTCTGCTTCGGGTATGTGTTGTAACCTTGATCTTCCTCTGTTCCGAGCCTCCCTATGGCTATCACCCGAAACTCTAGATTGTCCACTTAGATCTGCCCTTCTCCTGCCTGGATGCGAAGCTGCCTCCTTTCTCCTGTTCAACTCAGTCTGTCTGTTTTTCTATTTCTCGGGCAGTTCGTGCGAGCCTATATTGATAAGCTTGCGGTTCTTGAGCTGTAGGTGTTGTCGTCATTGGTTCTCGAACCATCTAGGGCTTTTGCCGCTCTATCCCAAGCTGCCTGTGGAAGTTGAACTCTGACGCGTGGTGTGGGCCCGACATATTTAGTGCCCATACCTCTCCTTAGATCTGAGGGATCGACAAAAGGATTTCCCAACTCGTCGAAAGCCTCCGATGTTTCCTCTTGATTTTCGATAGCATAAATCTGATGATATTTTGTACTCAGATCTATGTTGGGTTTGGTGACATCATTGTTGAGATTGATGAAGACCTTGCCCACTGTGAGAGATTTGTCGATGAAGTCATAACTGTCGACATCGCTTGAGCCATCGCTTATATATGAGTCCGCAGATGACTCAAACGATGTGTTGCTGAAGATCTTGGCGAGTTTCTCTCTTGCTCTGATGCTGACGTAACGTGTTGCCGAAGTTTCTTCTTCTACTCGGTTGACGATGCATAGCTTGAAAAATCGAGAATCGACCGCCGACGATCCCGACGAAATCGGAATTTCGACACGATACGATCCTTCCTTCTCGACGCGAAAGTGGAACCTTCCGAACGTCATCTCCAAGGGCTCCGCCAGATACGCATATGCATCCAAACGGGAGGGTGGGTGAGGAACAAAATCAACAAGACCAGCAGCGATCTGTTTACCTCGATCCATAGTGTTGCTTCCGGTTGACGATGTCGAAGATCTTGAACGTGCCATCGAGATCAGATCCTTACGCCTCTAATTCCCACAGTACGGCGCCAATTGACAAGGGATTAACTTATCAATGCCTATGGATTGTAGGCTAGGGTTTAGTTAGAAGTAGAGGGCAAGTAGATCTCGAAGGTTTCAGCCGAAAAGTACTCGACGAATATGAAAACTAGGGTTTGCAGACAATGATTCGATGATCTCCTCGTCCCTCGACTCCCCCTTTATATAAGAGGTGGAGCCGAGGGTTTCGTTTTGTACAAGTTACGCAGTCCGGGACGGTTTCTAACTCATCCCGCCAGATTACAAATAACACTTCCTATTACAACTCTATCTTTTCCTTAAGTACATCTTGGGCTTCCGAATCTTCTTATTCTTCGGGTAGTGGGCCTTCAATAAACCCCGGGTACTATATTTGGCAGGCCCATTTGGGATGCCTATGTCAGACATCCAGAACGCCGCCACCATCACGAAACTCCGTCTCGGGACCAGAAACTCCGATCTGGCACTCCGCCGGGACGGGGAATTGGAGGAGATCATCGCCATCATCACCACCGACGCCTCTCCATCGACCAGCCATGTTTCCCCATCCATGTGTGAGTAATTACCCCGCTGTAGGCTGAAGGGGATGGTAGGGATTGGAT
The DNA here is from genome assembly GCF_022539505.1 of Lolium rigidum. Classification (NCBI taxonomy): domain Eukaryota; kingdom Viridiplantae; phylum Streptophyta; class Magnoliopsida; order Poales; family Poaceae; genus Lolium; species Lolium rigidum. The sequence goes on along the minus strand of NC_061508.1, from coordinate 3,084,393 downwards.
GAGATTGGTCATGTAATAGCATAAGATTGTTAGGGCATAGTGCCTAGTGTCCGTAATTGGTACTTTTATGATATTGTTGCAACTTGTTATGCTTAATGTTTGTCACTAGGGCCCGAGTGCCATGATCTCAGATCTGAACATGTTATCAATTCATGATGATATTCATTGCTTTATGATCTTACCTGTAAGTTGTATACACGTATTGTTGTCCGGAACCTAAGGCCCCAAAGTGACAGAAATTGGGACAACCGAAGGGGAAGGCGGTGATATGAGGATCACATGTGTTCATGGAGTGTTAATGCTTTGCTCCGGTACTCTATTAAAAGGAGTACCTTAATTTCCAGTAGATTCCCTAGAGGCCCGGCTGCCACCGGCTGGTAGGACAAAAGATGTTGTGCAAGTTTCTCATTGCGAGCACGTACGACTAAATATGGAACACATGCCTATTGATTGATTAGTACTTGGATACCGTTTTATTATTATACTGCAAATGCCCTGCCTTGATTGTTACATGAGTTTCTCTCATCCATGCAACGCCCGTTCATCCATCCCTGTGCCTACAGTATTTTAATCCTGCTGTTTACTATAATCACTATTGCTGTCTTTGTTGATCTGCTGCTGTTATTTCACCACTGCTACTGCTATAAAACTGTTACTACTGATAAACTCTTGCGAGCAAGTCTGTTTCCAGGTGCAGCTGAATTGACAACTCCGCTGTTAAGGCTTTCAAGTATTCTTTGTCTCCCCTTGTGTCGAATCAATAAATTGGGTTTTACTTCCCTCGAAGACTGTTGCGATCCCCTATACTTGTGGGTTATCAGGGCGTCTGGAGGAGGCAGCGGGCTCTTGCCGAGCGAGGAGCTCGTTCCCGATGTGGTCGCCTAAACGGCGGCGACCGGCCCGGACGGAGGCCTCGTGCTCCCTCGTCTCGCGCGTGAGCTCGGCGAGACGCTCCTCGATGGTGGCGTTGAGCTTCGCCAGCTCGCCGTCGTGGGCGGCATCCTCCCCGTCGGCGGCCGCGATGGCATCCGCCTCCTCCTCGGTGGCGGGGTCCGGTCCCTCCTCCGCGGCCTCGTACCAGCCATCACCGGCCGCCTCCACCAGCTCCGCGTCCTCTGCCTTCTTCGCCGCCCCCCTCGGCCGCGACGCGGATCGCCTCGTCGTCGGCGACCCACCGCTCGTCCTGCCGCTCCTCCCCATCCATCCGCGGGAACCTGGCGCGGGCGGCGAGGGAGAGCTTGGCCCACGTGGTCTGCAGGGTGCGCGACATGGCGATGGAGGGGGAGAGGGCGCCGAAGAAGGTAGAGGGTAGTGGACGGCGGAGCGGTTGAGGTCTGCGAGGCCGCGCGCGCCGTCTTTTATAGCCGGCGACCTTGGCGGGAAACTTGGGCGCGAGCGCGCCCCCTTGACCTTTTCGCGCGCCGGAACCCTGATGCGGGTGGGAACTTTCCCACGCGTTCTCCCGCCTGCTATTATTGTCCCGTTGAGGCCTGCCATAGCGCAGCACCGTCCAGGGAAGACGAACCATGAGGCGGGTTTATGGGTCGCTGCGTTGGGCGCAGCGTGCGACACAAACGGCCACGCGGACACGGGACGCTATCCGCGTGTCCGCGGGACCACCCAAACGATCCAAAACGGAAAGTCCAGTGCGTCCGTTGGGATCGCCACCTTGAAGATGGCCTTACGACCACCGTGGCGAGAATTACCACGCAAATCTAACAGTGTGAGCTAGGTCTACCTAGCTCTGAGCTGATTCTTGATCAATCGTTAACTAGCGGAACCGAATGAATATGCAAATGCAACATGAATATCTACGACCACCATGGGTGAAGGTACATTTTATAGAGCTCAAACAATAAAAAAGACAAATCGGTGGCATACATCGTGGTTTCATTCAACATGTAGATTTTCGCACGGGAAGAGAAATGCTGCAGAGCAAAGAAAAAGTCAAAAGAAATAGTTTCATCTCATAGCATGGTGTAGCTTTGTATCTTGCTTTTTTTCCGCGGTTGTACAAAAGCTTACATGTATATGCATCTACCCATATTCTCTTACTGTGATTTTTCTTACACTTTCGAGAGAATTATTATTATTATCCGGAATACCTAAACCTAAACTTGTGCGAGAAGTTTATTCCTCTCTAAACCCTATCCAGACAGAGGATCAAGTTGATACGAAAATACAACCGAGTGATAGGTGCACTGGACACAGTTGGTGTGGATGAAGCAACCGGAGATTCTCTTTCCTTTCAAGAATCCAACACCTCTTGACAGATTCCTACGAGACACTCTTCCACTTGACTTAGAACAGATCAAAACAGTGATGATGAGTGGTGACACAAGTAACTCTTTTTTCTATTCCCTGATCAAGTTAACAATTTTGTGCTTTTATGTGCACTGATTGTTTCTGACGTGCTCAATAACTTCAAATATGAGCTTTACAATCTTACGCTCCCGGAAACTGCTAATTTCACCAACACCCTACTGTACCAACTTTCACAGTTTTTTAATAAAAAAGAACCTTAGCTTATGTTAGGTCTGGGGACATGTGTGTTGGCACTGTGCTGTGTGTGAGAGGTTGCTCGTTTTGTACCTCGACTTTGTATGGTTGCGTTGGTGCTTTATTAATTTAAAGCAGGGCTAAGGCCTTAAGTTTAAAAAAAATAAAAAAAGAGGCAAAAACTTTGCCATAGTCGTTAATTAAGAAAAGAGTGTCTAGTTTTCATGAGAAAACTGGGCGAAAACATGTAACAACAACACACAACCCACACAAACAACACACCCAAACACACCCACAACCAATCTAGCCTAACATAGACCCGAACTACAGGGCGACACCCACTCTAGCCAACACAAGGGACCACTAGGTGACATGAACGAACACTCCAAACACGACTCTAACACCGCACCAACAAAGACATGCCATCAATCAACAATGAAACCGGGGTAGACAACATCCAAGGTGCGAGGAAGTCGCAAATCTCTCTAGCGGCGACAACTTCATGCACCTTTGCCAACAGTCTAGCCTTAGCAGCCACATCACCAAAAGGAAATGCATGCAGAATTTAGGCGAGAGAGAGACTGCAGTATCAATAACACCATTCTTCTCAAAGCCTAGTGTTTGACTCGAGGGAGAAGCCCAGCAGAGCCTAACACCAATAGAAACACCATAGATGAATCACACACAACTCACGTAGCCCTGGCATGATCTGCAGTATCAGAGGTCAAGATTCAGTCTATGCACGCACTCTTGAAGAGATAGCCAACATAACAGGCTACGACGACCGGCAGGGACTGCCACGAGGAGAGAAACAACTATACAAATGTTCTTCCTCGACCACTAATGATGTCCGCTCAGCAAAGTCAAGCGGAAACGAAGTCTGCATCGCGGCGAGGTCATACCCACCAGAAGAGCATGCCTTCGTCGACTACAAAGAAACACCAACGTGTGCCAATAACAGCTTAAGACATGCAACTTCTTCAAGAAGGGGGTGAGACGCCTCCTCGATGCGGTTAGCACCCACTACGCAAGCTCCAAGCGCATCTAGGAAAATTGGCACTGAAGGCGAGAGTGGATACTGGTGTTGACATTGATCTCCTCGCAAAACCTTGGATTGGGCCTTGGCAGCGATGTTGCAGTCGATGAAGAGTCACACGACCTCAGCCCAACTATGGGGCACCGAGGGACGCTGAGGCTGAGCGGACGGAGAGAGACTTCGCTGGCAAGGAGCACGCGTGTTCGTAGAGCGAGCACGAGCATCAGAAGAACGAGCAGCGGGAAAGCGCGCACGGAAAAATCGCTCTCTCGATGACCAGGATGACGACATCAGATGCATCTGAAGGGTTCACGGCATGTGCTGACCTGGTGGTCACGCTCGAGGCACTGAAAGCATCTCCCATGAGCCCAACCCTTGAAGACGAGACTACACTCGAGGCCTTCGTTCCGAAGGAAAGACGATGGCTCGTGGCTGGGGCAGCCGCCCCGACCCACCTGTACCCAGCCTTCCTCATCTGCATGAGAGTCAACAGTAGAGAGGCGACCATGGGGCTCTGCTGGTGCCTCCTCATCATGGCGCACATCAGCGGTGCCGCGAATTGAGCTAGAAATAACCCCTTTGGTTGAAGCCACCGACGACTATGGAGCTAACTCTTCACCGTCGTTATCCTTACCGGAGCTAGAAGAAGCATCCCAAAGCAAGCTCGGGGCTGGTAGGGCATCGCCAGTAGGAAGGGGCACCTTGGTAGAGCCACGCGAGGCAATCGACGAGAACGACAAGGACCCGAGCCCCTCGACCAGCACTATAGGGTCGCATAGCAGGCTGTCGGGAGGCAAGTACTGACTGGAGGAGCGTTCACCATCACAGACCTATGGCTGTGGCGAGGACGAGGTGAAGTAGAAATAGCACCTCCGGAGGTGGCCGGCACTACAACACTAGAGGCAAACATGGCCGCAGACTCACGTGGCTCCTCGAGGATGGAATCCACCATCGACGGCGCTGAGGGGTAGGCCATTGATTCTTATATTGATCGACCAACATGTTCGAAATGAGCATGCGCTCTTGCGAACTAGTCCGTGCTGGGTGAGCGCCGCCGCCCAGATCTACTCTGACCAGGCTTCGCTACTTCTACTTCGAGCAGATCCGAGCTCTCCGTCACGTGCTCTCTCTCTCTTCAACCATCATCCCCGTCAGCTCCATGGCTTCGGGGAGCTGAGCCCATGTAGAGATAAAATTCGGGCTACCGTGGCCTCCTACGAATGGTAGTTCTGCCCATGTGTCTGATCCTGTACCGGCGGCCTCGCCGGCTCCACCTCTTAGAGCCCGCTTTTGCGCTGACATGCGGGGCGCGGTTGCCCTCACCCGCCGCAGGTCTGGCGCCGGGTGGCTCTGCCTCGCACCCGGCCGTGCCTCAAGCCTGCGAAGGTGACCATGCATCCGAGCCCTCCTGTCGCGCCCGCGGCAAAAGCGCTGGCAACTGTCCCTACAAGTTTCAACAGTTTGTTTTGCAAAGTTGTGTGGCTGTTGATGAATGATCGATGTAGCTAGTTGCCAGTAGGTAAGATATTATATCTTACGAAATTGATGTTATCACAATAAAGTTTTTGTTTTCTCTTCTGGAGGTTTCCAAGTCATGTGCAGAAATTGTAGGAAATAATTTATATATCGAGTCCTATTCGTTGAGAGAACAGTATGCTCTACCTTATCTTGTATTGAAGTGCAACTGTGCAAGTGTATGATGAAGCTCGTAGAATATGTAAATAATAAATACAACCGGGGGGTGCTACAGTTTGTCAAGGATACATGCATTTTCTTATTTTCGCTCTTGAGCATTTTTGGTACTGCCACTTGTAGTACATTTTTGGTATATTTTTCCAGCTGAAGACTACCCCTTGATTGTATATTTTTGGGTCTTTTCAATTATATTATTTTTGGAGTAAATGAGATGGTGACCCCTGTACGAGAACTTTGTATGCTTAACGCCTACCTAATTGCTTTAACACCAACGAGTCGCTTTTCTTAATGAAATTTTCGAAAGGTATAATCATTGATTGCTCTCGATCCTACATCTCTATGTCAATTGGATGCCTTATTTTCTCTCGAGAAGTCTCAGTCCAAGTCGTTTTTTTTCTTGAAGTCGTTTTTTATCTTGTGACTAATAACAATAATAATAAATCATGTCTCTCTCTCTTGATCGACCTACTAAATCGATAATCCTAAAGAATGTGCTGATAAGTATTACCCCTGTTTTAAAATATAAACCTTTTTAGAAATGGAGATAGTGTTTTTCTCCTGTAGAGAAGGGTATTGGAGATTGCACAGCACCAATAGGGCCGGCTGCTCGTATATATATAGGCGGACACATGTACAATTACAGGTACAACCCTGAGAAAACACGGGGACCTATATCTATACAATATGTTACTCAACACCCCCCGCAGTCGAAGGGTCGGCACCGACACACGGACCGGAGCGAAACTCAGGAAAAGTCGTGGATGGCAGTCCCTTCGTCATGATATCGGCAAATTGCTGAGACGTCGGTACGTGAAGAACTCGAACGCGACCGAGGGCAACTTGCTCACGAACAAAGTGGATATCCAGCTCGATGTGCTTGGTGCGCCGATGATGAACGGGGTTGGCGGAGAGGTAGACAGCCGACACGTTGTCGCAGAAAACCACCGTAGCCTTGTCAACAGGACAAGATAGCTCGGACAGAAGCTGACGGAGCCATGTGCACTCATCCACAGCGTTGGCCACGGCGCGGTACTCGGCCTCAGCGACTGGAGCGGGACACGGTGGGCTGCCTCTTGGAGGACCAAGAAACAAGCGACGAGCCGAGGTAGACACGGTAGCCGCCGGTGGAGCGGCGCGTATCCGGGCAACCCGCCCGAGTCCGCGTCGAGTAGGCGACAAGGTCGGTCGACGTCGAGGGCGAAGCATGCAATGTCAAGCCGTAGCCCATGGTACCGCGGACGTAGCGGAGAATCCGCTTCACCGCGGCCCAATGAGCATCCCGAGGAGCATGCATATGCAAGCACACCTGCTGCACGGCGTACCGGAGCTCCGGGCGCGTCGGTGTCAGGTACCGAAGGGCACCGACGATGGAGCAATAGAACGGCGCGTCGGACGCCGGCGACCCATCACGCGGCGGAAAGCTTGGCCTTCGTGTCGACGAGGAGTAGGCGCAGGGTTGCGGTTAAGCATCCCAGCACGCTCGAGAAGCTCGTGAGCATACTTCCGCCGATGGAGGAAGAATCCGTCCGCACGTCGGACAACCTCGATGCCGAGGAAGTAGTGAAGCGGGCCAAGATCCTTCAACGCGAACTCAGCGCGAAGGCGGTCGGTGAGCTGTCGAAGGAGACCAGCGGTGGAGGCCGTCAGAATGATGTCGTCGACGTACGGCAGCGAGGTATGCCATGTCGTTGCCGGTCCGGTAGACAAACAGGGACGCATCGGAACGCGTGGAGCGGAAGCCCAGCTGATGCAGGAAGCCGGCGATGCGCCGGTACCGGGCGCGGGGCGCCTGCTTCGGTCCATACGGGGACCGAGAGAGCAAGCACACGTCATCGGGGCGCTCGGGGTCGACGAAGCCGGTGGGTTGCCGACAGGTACACCCGTTCCTGCGGATGGCCATGAAGGAAGGCGTTGGAGACGTCCATCCGATGCACGGGCCACGCACGAGACGCGGCGAGGTGCAGCATCTGTGCGGATCGTGCCCGGTTTGACAACCGGGGCAAACGTATCCGTGAAGTCGACGCCGGCCGCGCTGCCGAAAGCCGCGCACCACCCGGCGCGCCTTGTAGCGCTCGAGAGTACCGTCGGAGCCGAGCTTGTGCTTGAAGACCCATTTGCCGGAGATGACGTTGGCGCGAGGGGGCCGGGGAACGAGCTCCCGGGTCCTATTGCGCCGAAGCACGTCGTACTCCTCCCGCATGGCGGCACGCCAATGCGGGTCGCGCAAGGCAGCGCGAGCCGAGGTGGGCACCGGCGAAGGAGCGGTCGCCGAGCCGGTGGGAGAGCCGGTCTGGCCGGCCTCGATGACCGGACAGGCCGGGCGACGGTCCGGTCTGACCGGGCGCTTGGCCGGGTCGGCTGGTGGAGGGGACGCCGCCGTCGTGCGGCAATATGCTGTTGCCGCTGGCCCAGAAGGCAGACGCGGTAGACGGAGAAGCCGCGCAGGCATACTGGTCGGCGGGGTAGCGTGTAGACGGCCGCCGCACGCCTGCGCGGGCGCGGGTGAGCATGGGCTCAGGAACCGCAGCGACGGGTGGCGAGGCAGACGGTGAAGAGGCGGCCGCCGCGGGCGACGGGGGCACCGGGGACGCCTCGGACATCGAGGGCGATGGCGCCGCAGGCGACGGAGGCGCCGCGGGCGAGGGCGCCGCAGGCGACGGGGGCGCCGCGGGCGAGGGCGCCGCAGGCGACGGGGCGCCGCGGCGAGGGCGCCGCAGGCGACGGAGGCGCCGCGGGCGAGGGCGCCGGCCGGCGACGGGGCGACGGGGCGCCGCGGGCGGTGCGGACGCCGAGGGTCCAGGCGGGGAGGCCACCGCGGTCGGGCGTCGGCGCGCGGCCGCGGGAGGGTCGGCGGGCGCCGGGGACGCCGAGGGACCGGGCGGGGCCGGTGCCGGGGGGCCACCTCGGTCGGTCGTCGGCGCGCGGCCGCAGGAGGGCCAGCGGGCGCCGGGAGCGTCGTCGGAGGTGTCGCCATGAGTCCCTGCTGAAACGGAAAAACCAACTCGTCAAAGTACACGTGCCGGGAAGTGATGACTCGATGAGAGACCGGGTCGTAACAGCGGTAACCCTTGGTGTTGGCGGGGTAGCCGAGAAACACACAAGGGAGGGAGCGCGGCGCAAGCTTATGCGCGGCGGTGGCAGCAGTGTTAGGAAAACACCGGCAGCCGAAGATGCGGAGGTCATCATAGGTGGGCGGCGCACCGTAAAGGAGATGATGCGGCGTGTAGGACCAACGCACACGACACGGGCGGATGTTGACGAGGAGAGTCGCCGTGGCAAGGGCATCCGGCCAGAATCGCGGGGGCATGGAGGCATGGAACAGAAGGGTGCGGACGCAGTCGTTGAGGGTACGAAGCATCCGTTCGGCACGGCCATTCTGTGAAGAAGTGTATGGACACGTGAGGCGGAAGATGGTGCCGTGGGTGGCGAGAAGTGAGCGAATGGTGATGTTGTCGAACTCCTTGCCGTTGTCGGTCTGGAAAGCGTGAATGGGGCGACCAAACTGAGTGGAGACGAACGCGAAGAAGGCGGTGAGGGTGGTGGAAACATCTGACTTACGGCGAAGTGGAAAAGTCCATACAAAATGCGAGTAATCATCAAGAATCACAAGATAATAATTATAACCAGAGTTACTCGGAACCGGCGAGGTCCATACATCACTATGAATGAGTTGAAAGGGAAAAGATGCGACTGTGGAGGACGAACTAAACGGAAGGCGAACATGTTTGCCTAGACGACATGCTTCACAAGAGTGGGCATCCGTTTTATTACAAGTAAAAGAGAATCCTTGCATTATTTGACGCAGAGTGGCGGAGCTAGGATGGCCAAGACGGGCGTGCCAAAGGTCGACACCGGCGGAGAGGGCGAGTGGACGGCCGGTGGTGGTGGAGGCCGCGCCAACGGGGTAGAGATCGCCGGGGCTGTCACATCGGTGGAGGAGCATCCGGGTACGACCATCCTTGACAGAGAAACCAAAAGCGTCAAATTCCACAGTCACAGTGGTTTTCACGACGTAAAGATTTAACGAAACAAGGTTTTTGATCAAGTCAGTAGAAACGAGAACATTATGGAGAGAGAGGGGAGTGGAGGTGGAAGGAAAAGAGACAGAACCAGTGTGAGTAATAGGAAGAGCATGACCGTTGCCAACGATGATGCGAGAAGAAGTGGAAGCAGGTGTGGAAAAGGAGAGGTTACCGGGATGCGCCGCCATATGCGCGGAAGCGCCGGTGTCCATGAACCAGTCGCCACCGCCACCATACGCCCCAGCAGAGGGGGCGCTCTGGAGGGCGGTCAGGAGCGCGGGATCCCACGGGGTCGCGCCCGGAGGGGCGGTGTAGGCCGGGGCAGGCTGGGGCGCCGCGTAGAACGCCTGGTGGGAGGCTGGACGCGGCCCCATAATGCCCGGGTAGGGGGCGCGCGGCACGGGCATGGAGTAGGCGTGAACAACCCCGGTCCACGGGTTGTGACCGGCAGTCCATGGCGGAGGGGCGGTGTACTGCGGGGGACGAGGCGCGGGGGCGGCACCATTGGCGCCACCGTTGCCGCCACCGTTGCCACCGCCACGGCGACGACGGCCACGGCGGCCACCACCAGGAGGAGCCGGCTGGCCGGTCCAGGGACCGGTCTGGCCGGCCGGGGCGCCGGCGGGCCCGGTCCGGGGGCCGGTCCGACCGGGCGGCGGGGCGGCGGCGGGGAAACCCGGCGGCGGACCCGGGGGCGAGGCGCGGGGCGCGGGGCGCGGAGGTCTGGGCGCCGCGGGAGAAGCCAGCGGCGAAGGCGGTGTGGGCCGCCCGAGCCCGGAGGTGCTTGAGGCGGCGCTCCTCGAGGCGCAGGTATGCCACGGCCTGCTCGTAGGTGGGCGTGGTGAGGAGCGTGAGGTTGGAGGCGGCGTTGCTGAGATCCTCGCCGAGACCCGCCGACGGGGTGGAGAGCATGATCTTGTCATCGATCGGGAACTCCAAGTCACGGAGCTCATCGGAGAGGCTCTTCAGCTTGAGGGCGTAGTCGTCGAGAGACAGGTCGTTCTGGTGGGTGCCGAAGAACTCCTGTTGGAGGAAGGTGACCCGCTGGATTTTGTTGTCGGTGAAGAGGCCGGTGATCTTATCCCAGACCGTGTGGGCGGAGTCGCCGTCGCGGACGACAGTGCGGAAGATGTCGTTGGAGACGGTCTGGTAGAACCAGCGGATGATGGTGGCGTCGATGGCGAGCCACTCGGGGTCGTGCGGCATGGCGAGGAGGTCGATGGTGCCGTCGACGTGATCAAGGAGATCATACTCGCGGAAGAGCAGCCCAAAGTACGTCTTCCACGGGAAGAAGTTGGCAGCGGTGGTGGAGAGCTTCAGCGGCACGCGCTCGGCGATGGGGATGTCGCGGATGACGGCGACGGAGGGGCCGGCGAAGGGGTTGCTCGCTGCCGGAGCCGGAGGAGGAGTCGAAGCGCGCCATGGCGGAAGCGGTGGGGAGGGCCGGCGGCGCCCTAAATGAGAAGGGCGGCGGCTAGGGTTGGAAGTGGGGAGGGCCGGCGGCGCCCTAGAGAGGAGGGGGCGGCGGCTAGGGTGGGTGGCGGAAGCGGTGGTGGTGGGGAGGGCCGGCGGCGCCCTAGAGGAGGAGGGCGGCGGCTAGGGTTGGGGAGGGCCGGCGGCGCCCTGAGGAGGAGGAGGGGCGGCGGCTAGGTCAGGACCCTACGTCGCCTGCGGCGCCCTCGCCCGCGGCGCCATCGCCCTCGACGTCCGAGGCGTCCCCGGTGCCCCCGTCGCCCGCGGCGGCCGCCTCTTCACCGTCTGCCTCGCCACCCGTCGCTGCGGTTCCTGAGCCCATGCTCACCCGCGCCCGCGCAGGCGTGCGGCGGCCGTCTACACGCTACCCCGCCGACCAGTATGTCTGCGCGGCTTCTCCGTCTACCGCGTCTGCCTTCTGGGCCAGCGGCAACAGCATATTGCCGCACGACGGCGGCGTCCCCTCCACCAGCCGACCCGGCCAAGCGCCCGGTCAGACCGGACCGTCGCCCGGCCTGTCTGGTCATCAGGCCGGCCGGACCGGCTCTCCCACCGGCTCGGCGACCGCTCCTTCGCCGGTGCCCACCTCGGCTCGCGCTGCCTTGCGCGACCCGCATTGGCGTGCCGCCATGCAGGAGGAGTACGACGCGCTTCAGCGCAATAGGACCTGGGAGCTCGTTCCCCGGCCCCCTCGCGCCAACGTCATCTTCGGAAAATGGGTCTTCAAGCACAAGCTCGGCTCCGACGGTACTCTCGAGCGCTACAAGGCGCGCTGGGTGGTGCGCGGCTTTCGGCAGCGCGCTGGCGTCGACTTCACGGATACGTTTGCCCCGGTTGTCAAACCGGGCACGATCCGCACCGTGCTGCACCTCGCCGCGTCTCGTGCGTGGCCCGTGCATCGATGGACGTCTCCAACGCCTTCCTTCATGGCCATCCGCAGGAACGGGTGTACCGTCGCCAACCCACCGGCTTCGTCGACCCCGAGCGCCCCGATGACGTGTGCTTGCTCTCTCGGTCCCCGTATGGATCGAAGCAGCGCCCGCGCCCGGTACCAGCCGCATCGCCGGCTTCCCGCATCAGCTGGGCTTCCGCTCCACGCGTTCCGATGCGTCCCTGTTTGTCTACCGGACCGGCAACGACATGGCATACCTCGCTGCCGTACGTCGACGACATCATCTCGACAGCCTCCACCGCTGGTCTCCTTCGACAGCTCACCGACCGCCTTCGCGCTGAGTTCGCGTTGAAGGATCTTGGCCCGCTTCACTACTTCCTCGGCATCGAGGTTGTCCGACGTGCGGACGGATTCTTCCTCCATCAGCCGGAAGTATGCTCACGAGCTTCTCGAGCGTGCCGGGATGCTTAACCGCAACCCTGCGCCTACTCCCGTCGACACGAAGGCCAAGCTTTCCGCCGCTGATGGGTCGCCGGCGTCCGACGCGCCGTTCTATCGCTCCATCGTCGGTGCCCTTCAGCACTTGACACTGACGCGCCCGGAGCTCCAGCACGCCGTGCAGCGGGTGTGCTTGCATATGCATGCTCCTCGGGATGCTCATTGGGCCGCGGTGAAGCGGATTCTCCGCTACGTCCGCGGTACCATGGGCTACGGCTTGACATTGCATGCTTCGCCCTCGACGTCGACCGACCTTGTCGCCTACTCGACGCGGACCGGGCGGGTTGCCCGGATACGCGCCGCTCCACCAGCGGCTACCGTGTCTACCTCGGCTCGTCGCTTGTTTCTTGGTCCTCCAAGAGGCAGCCCACCGTGTCCCGCTCCGAAGTGCCGAGGCCGAGTACCGCGCCGTGGCCAACGCTGTGGCTGAGTGCACATGGCTCCGTCAGCCTTTCGTCCGAGCTATCTTGTCCCGTTGACAAGGCTACGGTGGTTTTCTGCGACAACGTGTCGGCTGTCTACCTCTCCGCCAACCCCGTTCATCATCGGCGCACCAAGCACATCGAGCTGGATATCCACTTTGTTCGTGAGCAAGTTGCCCTCGGTCGCGTTCGAGTTCTTCACGTACCGACGTCTCAGCAATTTGCCGATATCATGACGAAGGGACTGCCATCCACGACTTTTCCTGAGTTTCGCTCCAGTCCGTGTGTCGGTGCCGACCCTTCGATCTGCGGGGGGTGTTGAGTAACATATTGTATAGATATAGGTCCCCGTGTTTTCTCAGGGTTGTACCTGTAATTGTACATGTGTCCGCCTATATATATACGAGCAGCCGGCCCTATTGGTGCTGTGCAATCTCCAATACCCTTCTCTACATGTAGACACGGGGACCTATATCTATACAATATGTTACTCAACATCTCCATTTCCCCACGTATCATTGGTATATGAAGGAAGTTGTTTTCAAGACATATCTCTTTTTTTGTGTGGAAAGAAATCGTAGAGAGCAACAGTGAAAACTAGGCATTAGTTGGTGTACTCTGCTGAACGAGTAACTTATTTCTGTGGTGTTGGGACCCAATATTCTTTTCATGTGTTTCCTTTGGTTTTATGGAGAAATTGACACTTAATGTAGTTGAGACATGGTGTCACATTACATTTGTACCGTGTAATTGCTATATTAATACAACGGGAAGAAAGCCTGTTTTGAGAAGGTATACAAAACCAGCAAAACTCCATATTAGAAAAAGGACATACTAAAATGACCAGAAATCATTGGCTAATTAACCACCACCCTTTTGTTTTCTAACAAGGAAGGTGATAAAATTAACCATATTGGGGTTTCCTTCCGGTGATTGTACACGAAATGCAAGTGGCTGAAAGAGAAGGAATTGATGTTAGCAAGTGGAGAAACTTGATCCACTAGCTTAGTTGCACCCGTGAGTTAGTGCCTAAGTGCGTCTGGCAAGTACTTGCATCATATTCACGATATCAATCTAAGGATGATCTCTCTATGGTGCCACTAGATTTTTTGCTTGCCAGCTTAGCTGCCCGGCTCAGCCATTAGCACAACAACTACAACATCATAGGTTGACTCTTTGGTGCTAGGATTGACTCTTCACATTTCTCCATTGAACTTCTCTATTTAAGGGCTTAGCTAGTCTCACGACGTTTTCTATTTGCAGGACACTCAAGGCGTATTGGATTTACATGTCACTTTCATTTTCTCAGAACATTCTTCAACCTTGGGACTTGACGAGTTGAGAACACATTGCAACTTATAAAGTCACCACTCATTTATTGGCAAGGCCTTCCGAGCCTCATCGGATCGTACATTACTGAGGTATATTTTTCACTTGACAAAGTTAAATGATCTTTTCTCCAGCAAACATTGTGTATGAAAGATTTCACACCTGAGTGCTGTGACTTGATTGCACATTTTGTTGAGGGAGGATATGTTGAAATTAAGGACAATAATGATATTATACACCATTTCCAAACTATAAAGGGTTTGCAGTAAGGAGATCGCTTATCCCTTTGACTTTTTAATATTGTCGTGGATATGATGGCTATTTGTATTACAAGGGCAGAGGAAGAAGTTCAAGTAGGTAGACGCATACCTCATTTAGTTGAGAGATGAGTTTTAATACTAGAATATGCCGATGACACAATTCTATTCATGGAACACGATATAGAAAAGGCTGTTAATATGAAATTAATTTGTGTATCTTCGAAGAGCTCTCGGCACTCAAGACTAATTTTCATAAGAGTGAAAATTTCTGATTTGGAAAGGCCAAGGAGATGGAGGAGCAATATAAGAAAATCTTCGGATGTGGAGCTGGTCTCTTCCTTTTCGACACCTAGGTACCTCAATCCATTATAGATGATTATTAAATAAAGAAATGGAACCTAGTGGAGACTCGTTTTGGGAAGAAGTTGGGCTGCTAGCAAAGAAGATTATTATCATATGGAAATAGACTTGTGCTTATAAACTATGGTCTAACTAGATTGCCGATTTTCATGTTACCTTTTCTAGGAGATACCTATAGGGGTACGAAAATGATTAGATTTCTATCAGCCTCGTTTTTTCTTGCAAAGCGACCAACACAAATGAAAATATATACCGACTAGATGGAACATCATCTGCTGACCCAAAGACCAATATGGTCTTAGGTTTGAAGTGCTCAACATTATAAATGTTTGCTCAGTAAGTGGCTATACAACCTTTTAAACATGAAGGTGTGTGGTAGGAGCAGCTGCATAACAAATATCTTAAACATAAGACGTTGTCACAAGTGACAGCTAAACAACCTAATTCTCAATTCTGAGAAGGGTTAATGAGAGTCAGAGATGAGTTTTTTAATAGAGGTTCCTTTAGAGTAGGGAATGGCAAAAGAACTCTTGCTTTTGGGAGGATATCTGGTTAGGGGACACAATCTTAGCAAATCAATGACATTTCTCTATAATGTTAAAGTTATCCCCACAAAAGATAATATCGCTAAGGGAAATTGGAATGGTTAAAAGAAATGTGTTTTATGTGACTCTGAGTAGTCTATTAGTCATCTCTTTTTTCATGTGTCCCCTTGCTCGTCTAATTTGGAGAGTCGTTCATTTTACCTTTAGTATTATCCCAACTGCTGATGTTACTAATATGTTCGGTAATGGGCTCAATGGAGTTGAAAAGCAAACTGAAACTCATAGTCATATAGGCGTTTGTGCTTTGCTATGGGCTTTGGTAGAATTATAGAAATGATATGTTTTTAATAAGGGTGGAACCAATCGTTCTTTACAGGTTATCTATATAGCTACTTACTGGATCCTTGAGCAATCATACCTTCTGTTGGAGGCGCAACAGTGCATATGGATTCTTGATGCAGCCATCTGGAGGCGATTGCACATGCTATCTACAATCAGGGTGGCTAGCCATTTGCTAGACATGTTCACGATGTGTAAGTACTCCCTTTTCGTTTCTTTTGCTGGCTACTTTTTATGTACACCATGTGTGATCCATGAGTTGTAAAACGTTACGAGTCTGAAAACTCTAAATAATGCAACAAAAGTACGTGTGCATCGATTGATGCAGTGATAGGTGCCATTTCGAAAAAACCTTTTCACTCGATGATTGACAACCATGATAATATTACATGGAATTCTCAAGGAACTGTAGAGGTTGTTCAATCTCACCTCTAGTTGACCGATTAATTCTACCAACTATTTTTTTATATTATTTTTTCAAAATGGGGAGCGAAGGCCCGGCCTTTGTGTCGAAACGATGCTCAGAGCTATTTATTTCATTATTCAGAGGTTCATAGGTTCAGTTTTATAACTCATGGGTCACATAAGGTGTACATCAACTAGCGGAATAAAAATAAAGTGTACTCAAGCATCATGTAATCTTTTAGTAAGCCGCCATCAACCCTAGTTGTAGATAGCCCGAGCAACCATTTTCATACAGCCGCATCCAGAATCCATAGGTGCTCGTTGCGCCTTTGGAAGAAGATAAGTGTCATTGCCTAATCAACGGTACCCCGAAGGAGGGTTCCTCACGGAGGGGAGAAAAAGTAGGGGCCATTGGGCTGAGAGCTACCAGGACGGTGGTACGTGATTTACCCAGCTTCGGAACACCCGCTCGAAGACATGCCTACTTTTGCTTATCTAGAATTATCTGGGCGCTTTCGCGTTGTTACAATAAGTTGTGGTTGTGCCCCAAGGGATTCCAGGATTCGGCTTATAAAGGCGCACAGATCTAGGGTTTCTACAGAGTTCTAGTCGGAATACAAGATGCCTAACTACGGAATATACATTAAGGATACACCTAGTTCCTAACTGGTCATTATGGATCCGGACACTTCATGGACCGTCATGGATCTGACTAGCATAGGTCGGTTGGGATCCGGCTCCTGTCCCTGGGCTGGACTTCATCCATCTTCAATCAACAGCAACTGGGCCGCCCTTTAGGCCATATACCACCACCACCATCTGTGGGTCACCCGGACATGCCGGATCTTGACTTTCAATCTTGTTAAAGATCATATCATTTCTACATTTCCAAAGGACCCAAACTAGAGCACACACCTAGACGAATTCGAGCTTTAGTGTACTTCTCAACTCCATTTAGCCAATTTTCGAATATATCCGTAACATTAACAGGTGGAGGAATATCATAGGTTAAATGTACTAATCTCTAAACTAAACTGGCGAAGGGACAAGCGAAAAATAAATGGTTAATAGACTCCTCCGTGTCACAAAAAATATTCTAGGGCAAGTGAATCCACAAATGCGCAGGGGCTTATGTGCAAAATAGGCCTTGCACAACTAATCAATACGCTAGTGCCCACCTGGTGGCCTCATACCCATAGTCGCAGTCTCGTAGAGAGCGAAGAAGAAAAATCTCTCATATGTATGGGTCATGATCACACTAAGCCAGAAGAGTGCATATACAAAACTAGCTAGGGGAGAAATAGATCCACGGCAGAAATATATATTGTGTCTCGTCATAGTGTTAGGCTCTCACACCTCACCAAGATTCAGTAGCCGCCTTTACCAACAACCGGAGTGTTAGCTAGCCTCCGCCGGCCGGCCGTCCGGCCTCGCCAAACTCTTCACGTTTCGCCCGTGAGCTAGCTCCCCTTGCTACCAAGCGGCAGCTAACGACGGCAGGCGGCGGCGGTGCCGGTGTGCGTCGATCATACATATATGGGGAACGCGCTGGGGTGCGCCGGGCTGGGAGAGCGGCTGGCGGCGGCGGCGAGGGACGGCGACGCGGCGGAGGCGCGGCGGCTGCTGGCGGCGGACCCGGGCCTCGCGAGATGCACGGCCACCTTCGGCAACCTCAGCTCGCCGCTGCACCTCGCCGCCTCCAAGGGCCACCACGAGGTACGTACCTAGCTGCGCGTACGCACTAGCGAACACATGCATGCTCGTGGCAACGACGACTCTGCCGATCGATTTTCTCCACGGTCTTTTACCCAGCCGGCCGGCTCGTCCTTGATCCGGCCATACATGTGGTAGATTCGTCCTTGATACGGCCGGGGAGCAGGTTTCCAGCAACAAGCATAAGTGGTCAAGAATCGACCGGTTCATTCAGTCGAGTATATATCGCATAATTAATCGAGATTTTTGGTGTTGATTCGCAAATAGCAGTAGTTAATTAGGTCACGTCACTTTTTTTAATGGCATATGGGAGAAAACGCCGCCCTTCTCACGAAAGAAAGAAGGAAGCAAAAATAGAAACAAAGATAAATAATGATCTACTCCATTTGAATCCCTGGCTAGCTAGCTAGCCATTTTGTTTCAATATGGAGAGCTCTAGCATAATGCATTAGAGTCCAAACCAAGGAAAGAAAACTTAGTTCCTGCATCACATCAGGTGGTATTTGTTAGAAGCACCCAACACAGCGTGTACAAATGTTTCCACAACCTCTTATATAGACAGGAGGTATATAGTCTCGTAGATAGAGTTCAAAATAGAAGGCATCGAAAATAGCACATGATAAGGATTTTTTGGTGTGGTTGTCTGTGATTTCTGGGTGTCTTGTTGATGAAGTTAGTCAAATTGATCATCTTAGCGGCATATGTAGGCAGTTGCGGGTCGATTGTATATGTTGCAGATTTCATCGTAGCGAAGTATATTAGTGAGAATGGGAAAGATAAAAGTGAAGTGAATTCAAAATTGTGATACCTCCATTTATCTAGATACATACGAAACTAGATAAATCCAAGTCACTTATATATTTCCGAACGGAGGAACTATAGTTCTTAAAATCTTCCATCCATCTCTGAAAAAAATACGTTGCCTTTTTGTAGCCACACATCTACTAGCAGAATCACCGTAGCTTTAACCAGACATGAATAATTTGATGACAAGCTGACACGGTACCGTCTGAATAGACCTCCGGCTGGCTAACTTCCAAAGCGACACGGCTCATTTCGGTTTGTGGCAAAACCAGGGGCAAGAGTCGCTGTTAGAGAGATGTACCACCGGACGCAAGTGGCTCCAGAGTAATTAATTGAATTTCTTTGGGGTTACTGTCACACCCGATGTGAGAATGTGGTGATCTGTACTGGTAGATCGACCGAAAAAGTTTTTGTTGACTCGGTTTTCCTGTCGTGTACGTCGAGGGAAGGGTATATATATGTGCACATTTAACATTGGACAGCGATGCCAAATTTATTGTTAAAAAGTAGATGTAGCGTGATATTCTTTAATTTTCCTATATTAGGAAGTCAAAATATGTGAAAGTTCATGTCTGAAAAACCACTGAAGAAAATATAGTCGAATATTCTGGAAGGTTTATCAACATGTCATACGGAGGAAAGTACATACATTTCTGCAAATATATGTACACCCAAGCTGCCTGCATCCATGTGTTAATGGCCGTCGCATCAGAATAGCATCACAGCAGGGATTTTGACAATTCTGTTCGAACGATCATATCCATCGCCAGCCAGCCAGCTAGCTGCTTAAGGCACACGTGCGGAATTAGATCAGCTTTTGCATGTCCGAGAAAAAAAAATGAAGCAAGCTCCTGTTCTGAACTTCTGACATTTACCGATAAAGCAAGCGCTAATTAATCAATAGTACAGCCAACTAGCAAAGCTGCACGCATCCATCCATTGATCCATGTCTCAGAACAGCATCACAAGGACTTTGACAAATTCAGATCATATCCACCGGCCGCTTAACTGTTCAATTCCACCGCTGTCACTAATCCTTCTATAGAGCAGCCCTAGATGATCAATTCAATTTACTTCCACCTAATTAGTTCATTCGACGATCGACGTGTCACGCCAATTAAGGTTTTGCGTACGAGATAAAAAGAGCTCTTGTTTAATCAATGAAAATGGCAAGTCTTTTGACTTGTTTTTTTTTTAAAAAACAAGTGTACCCAAACTACACGTAGCTTGTTTTTGAAAATATAAAAAGGAATTTTAAAGATTCAAAATTCCCAAAAGAAATTCCATATGTAGATAATGAAGTGTTCTATCAACATGCAAAAAATAGCTCCAAAAACCTAATATCCTTGGTTGCACAAAAGTGATAAAATCTGACATCTGAAAATATGAACCATGCATAATTTCAAGATTTTCATTTTGCATAGTCAAAATTAGCTTTTTGGAGTTTTGTTTTTTGCATTTTGATAAAATACATCATTATCTACATCTAGGATTTTTTTTAGAATTCAGTATAACTTTAAGATGACGTTTTTTAGTTTAAAAATAAAATGAGCTATGTCTAGCTCGTGCTACAAAAATCTACGCTCAGAGCGCCTCCATAACTTGTGATGATGATAGGATCTGATAACAAACTCACTGTTCATGTACTGCCTGTGCTGCAGATCGCCGCCTTGCTGCTGAAGAACGGAGCCGACGTGAACGCGAGGAACATATACGGACAGGTCAGTGAGGTGAACACTGAATAACACCCAAGACCCAACGGCTACCCACTGCATTTCATTTCTAGATCTTATTCATGAATTTAATTTTATGGGTCGATATGATCTATCTCGAGTTCAATCTCAAGTCCTCAACCAACTGTGTGCCAGTCTCTGACTGACGCCGACACCTCGCAAGATCGAGCTCGTCAATGCAACGCTGCTCGGTCGTGTTGTGTCTTGTCTTGGTTTGTTTTAGTGTTTGGTTTAATATATCTTTATGGAACAATACCGTACAATAATTTTGTGCATCTGCATAGAAAGAGTGTAGCAGACAAATTAAAAGGTTTCATATGCCATGTTTTAATCTGCACTGCATGTAAATAGGTTGTCCTTTAGTTACCCACTTCGGTAAAGAAATCCTGCGATATTTACTCTGCTTGTGTTTTTCTGCATGATTCAACTGAAGACGGCGCTGATGCAAGCGTGCCGTTCAGGGCACTGGGAGGTTGTCCAGACACTGCTGGCATTCAGATGCAATGTACGTTCCTCTGCTGAAGAACCATGGAATCAACCAATCGCTATCCTGCTGTTCTTGCTGACCATCGAACGAGAATTTGTTTCTGATTTTTTTAGCGTGTGGTTGAATTGATCAGGTGTGGAAGGCGGACGGTCTGAGCGGCCGGACGGCGCTGCACGCGGCGGCGGCCGGCGGGCATGTCAGGTGCGTCCGCCTGCTGCTGGCGGACGCGGGCGGTGGCGCCGCTGGAGACAGGGTCCGGTAAGTGAGCAAGCAGGCTCCGAATCAGATCACCGGATACATTTGTTTTTTTTTCTCATGTATCAGCGACGATCGATTGACCGTCGCGCCCGCTCTGCAGGTACGTGAACAGGGCGGCGAGCGGCGGCGTGACGGCGCTGCACCTGGCGGCGCTGCACGGGCACGTGGACTGCGTGCACCTGCTCATCGACGAGCACGCGGCCCTGGGCGCGCAGACTGTCCCCATCGCCGCGGCGCCCATGGCGGCCATCGGCGCCGGGAGCACGCCGCTGCACTACGCGGCCTCCGGCGGCGAGGTCAAGTGCTGCCAGATCCTCGTGTCCAGGGGCGCCGACAGGATGGCCGCCAACTGCAACGGGTGGCTGGCGGTGGACGTGGCCCGGATGTGGAACTGCAACTGGCTGGAGCACGTGCTGTCGCCCAAGTCGCACCTCACCGTCCCCAAGTTCCCGCCCTCCGCCTACCTCTCCCTCCCGCTGCCCTCCCTCCTCGCCATCGCCGCCGACCACGCCACCACCTCGCCACCGTTCATCCCTGCAAGCGACGAGGACGACAACCACGAGGACGCCTGCTCCGTCTGCCTGGAAAGATCCTGCAACGTCGCCGCCGAAGGTACGATCGACCATGCTCTGTTCGTTTGCTGTCCAGACTCCAGACCTGTTCATGAACTGACGATGATCGTCCCACCTCAATGTGCAGTGTGCGGGCACGAGCTGTGCCTGAAGTGCGCAATGGACCTGTGCACGGTGATGAAGGCCTACGAGGTGCCCGGGCTCGCCGGCACCATCCCGTGCCCGCTCTGCCGGAGCGGCATCGCCTCCTTCAGAAAGGCCGCCGCGGCCTCAGCATCCGACGACAACGACGTCCTGGACATCACCCTCGCATGCGCGTGCGCCCGCTGCCAGAACTGCCATGGCGGCGGCCGGGAAGTGGAGAAGAGCCCCGTAAGCTCCTGCCGGTACTCTACCGGCCGGCAGAGCTACGTCGGCGGTGAAGGTATGGACTCAGAGGCCACCGCGCTTGCCCTCTACTGCGCCCCGTTCGCTGCCCCCGCGGCCATCTTGTCCTGAGATTCCTGCCGGATCAGCTTCACAGAAATCCATGAACGTACAGGTTCACAGGATAGCCGTAGTAGTATAGTACAATTTGATTTGTTGCGTTTGGGTTGTGAAATGTACATAGCATAAGATACGGGATAGACACATTCTTTTCTTCTTGTATAAAATCGGTTTCTTGATCCCATACAAACTAGTGATTCTTTTCCAATGGTGTAAGTGAAAGAATATTCGAGAACCGGTCCATCACGCCAGCGAAGTGGGAGGAGCTGGAGGCCTAGAGCCCTAGACCTTTTAAATTAACTGGATGACACCTCACACGCTTGGAGGCGGAAACTTTTTTTTTGTACCAGGACTACGGCGGGCTTACGTCAGCCTGAACAACTTTATTGCCAAAAACCCGAGGTTACAACTGGATCCATTACAATTTTTTAGAGGACAGCGGGAGGGGATGGGGGTGAAAGGGACCAACAAGCTCAAAAAGGCTCAAAGCTAATACACCAATTAATGAGCAGAGACTACGAAGAGCATCGATGAGCCAAAAGTCGAAGGTCACTAATGCAGCGGTGGCTGACCAACATGAGGGACTCGTCTTGGTTGTTGAAAACAAGAGAGTTCCTCCGCTTCCAAATGTTCCAGAGAATGGCGGTGACAAGTGTAGTTTCTACAATGCCGTGTCAGCAGGTGGTGAAGAGGTCGGGGAAGCATGTGATGTCGCGTTCGTCAAGGTCGTAGTTGAAGGAATGCCAAATATCCCACGCTCGAGGGCAGTCCAGGAGTAAATGATTGACGTCCTTGATGTTGTGCAGTTGCACACCGTTGGGGAATCCCAAGAGGAAGGTATGATGAGCACATTAGCAGTTTTCCCTCAGTAAGAAACCAAGGTTTAATCGACCATTAGGAGAAATGAATGACTTCTGAAGGTGTTGTAGCTGACTTTTGGCAGGGCGCACTACCGGCGTCAGCAACAACATAGAACATGCACACAACACAACCAAAATACTTTGCCCTAACTAACATTGAGGTTATCAATCTCATCGATTTTAATGAAAACAAAGGAGTTAACCGTATAGTGTGGAAAGAGATGTTTTTTTGCAGTAAAATAAGAGAACAGTGCTTCCAGTAAGTAAATAGAACATGATGATATTATCAGTGTGTTGCCTGCCAAAACCCACCGGCGAGCAGCGACGAGCAACACGAAGAGCCGGGAGGCTCCCAGAACTGCTGGTGGGCCCTGGTCCCTCGGGCGACGGCCCGGAAACTCCGGCACACGTCCTGGCTGTTGCGAGGGCGTGCCACCTGACATATACCTGGTCAGGAAGGTGATGGATTGCTTCAATTAGTTTCCTGCATGGTAGACACGTAAACATTAAATCTGAGCCTCGATCGGCTCTCAGGTTACCCTGTGAATCGGCTCAGAGAGCCGATTGCCCCATGGTTCGTATTGGATCAATGACAACATGGGGATCCTGCTTTATCAATACCAAGTTAAATCAATCTACGACAGTCTAGGGCTTTCACCACATAATTGGAACATCCTACGCGTAATTGAGCCTGGCAGATACGAAAGATAATAGAAAACTAGTCCTAGAAGAGACCTAAAAACCAACACAAAGTCGATTCCCGGAACAACCCCTCTAGGATCGGCAAACCATACCTTACGCACTACTGGATCGTTCAACCCGTTTGCAAGGCCTAACCATGCGGATATCAAACTAATCCTTGGAGAACAAGGAACGACCATAACAGATCAGATCTACTAAATAAAGACCAAACAAGATGCTGCCCTTACACCCAAGATAGGTGCAAAGGCAGCTAGATATTTAGGGGCAGCATAACTAAGCAAGCATATCAGAAAAGTATCGATGTTAGCCCCAAAACATCTATGATAACAGTGTTACTCGCCATCAACAAGACTTCAGTACGAGCAACACAAAACAACGAATAAACTGATACTGCCTAGATCGCAAGATGCGATCTAGGCAGCATGACGCTTACCCGGAAGAAACCCTCGAAATAAGGGGTGGCGATGCGCCTAGATTGTGTTTGTTGTGAACGTGATCGTCCTCTTTCTCAATAACCCTATGTACATATTTATAGTCCGTAGACTTTCTATCTTTGGAATAAACCTAATTGTGTACGAACCAAACTCTATCTCTTAATTCTAAACTGAAACGTGATCTACCATAATGTACAAATATACGGGCAATCTAGCCCAAACTCTCGCACGAGGCCGATTCAGAAACACTTTATGTGCATATCCTCTAAGCCCATCTCAATCACGGCCCATCTCCTCCTTTGGTTAAAATCCGGCGATAACACATGCCCCCCTGGTTTTGGCAATAATAATTCCAAAACCACTCTGTTTCCTTCATCAGGTTACGCGTTGCAGAGCAGAACCGCTACAGTGCCCTTCCATCATGATGCCTTGCCTTCTCAACTTCTCCGCACTGCACGATTTGACAGTTTTGGCACCGCATCCTCGAAAACCGCCACAGCATTGAATCATCTTCCACTTCCCCTTCATTTAACCTCATTCGAGCAATTCGCCTCCTCATCCTCCTGTTCCGCATTAGCAATCGAAAAAACCCTCCTCTGCAACCATGGACTCCTCCTCTGCCTCTTTGGGTCTGTCCTTCCAATCCTCCTCCTCACGCGAGCCGACGCCGGAGTACGACCCGACAGCGGCGTACGAGGCCCGCGCCCCACTATGGTGGGACGAGGTGGATTGGGACTTCGCCGTCGAGTCAGAGGATGACGAATCCTTGACCGACGGGGAGGATAACCTCCAGTTCCTCGTGGACGGGGATTTGGAGGAAGAGAGCGACGACGACACCTTCTCCTAGGGCGAGGACCTCTCCTCCGACGGAGAGGATGAAGCGGAGGACGACACCTCCTCCGACGACTACCCGCCGGCGAAGCGCCTCCGCGCAGGGTCGGAGGACGACGACGACGAAGAAGAAGCCCCTACCGACGGCTCCAGCAGCAGCGACGAAGACATCGCCGGAGCAGCGCCGATAGCGGCGAGGACAGCGACGACGAGGGCAGCGACGGCGCCGGCCCCTAGATTAGGGACTACTAAAATAGGGCTAGTAGTAGTACATTAGGTAGCAGATCTCCCTTTTGTGAGCAGTCGACTCTTATTGTAAAAACCCCTTTTAATCCACGAAGAATGCTTCTATGTCTGATTTTCCCGATTGTCAAAGTAGGTCAACGCACAAAGAGCCGATGGCAACGCATCGGTCTTTTACCAAAAAACGCCAGCAAGGCCAGACTCAGTTACCCATTTAGACCGGTCCAAGCGGTCATTCCCCAAATTTCGAACGGTAACTTGTGACCCTCGTCTCAGATCTCCAATTGCCCATCGAACAGATTCAACTCGCGGCAACGCGAATCCCAGATCCCCAACCGCGTAGCATTCATCTCCGCCGGCGAATCGGATCGCGGAATCGTCCAATGCCAACGCAACGGTCTCCGGCCCGAAGGTAATCCTTAACCGCCCTCGCCATCCGAGCATAGTGTTAGAACTAATAGCAAACATCTGAATTAATGCTTTATTCCACCATTAATTTTAGGTATCGGACATTCCGTTGCCGCATCCTTCTCTTCCAAACTCTCTTTGTCTTGGCCCCCGTACTGTCGAGAGTCCTGCCCATCTGATTTCTTGCGAGGCCAATAGGATCCCCTTCGTGAACCAAAATTTAGATCTAACTTCTTGGGCCGACTGCTTACGAGCCCGGCCTAACCCTCTCGAAGATTGGGTTTCCTGGTATGGTAGAGTATCCAAAACTTACCAATCCACATGGGAAACCACAGGAATAGCCGATGCTCGTCCTTATCATTGTCTCCCCTTGAGAAGCATGAAAACCTTCTAAAAACCATCGGCTACTTCTGGTCCGATGCTCGAACTGCTTCATGTTTGGCCACGGCCCCATGACACCAACTCGCTAGATGTGGTAATGATCACCGGCCTAGACATTACATCTCCCGACCCCTCTCGCTTTTATGCTGCCAAGGGTTCCTTTCAAACTCTCTTCCAAAACAGAGTGCACAAACTGGGGTGCTTACCTTCGACGCCATATGAAAAATAAAGGCCCTGTAACAGAGAAAGAACACACAGCCTTCCTAAATTTCTGGTTGGAACACTTTATATTCTGTGGCCCTTCACTTGCTCCGACCAAGAATTATCTTTCCTTGGCCTATGAACTTGCCAGAGGCACCCAGCTTGGCCTCGGCAAACTGTTCCTTGGAGAGGTCTATCGATATCTCCAACTAATGTCTGTCAAATTATTCTCCCAACAAACAGATCAAAACAGGAGGTCCCCGGTGGTTTATTCAGCTATGGGCTCAGCTGTATTTCCAGAGCCATATCCCAAACTTCCCACTTTTGGCCACTTGCACCTTTCCAGACGCTAACGGGAAGCAGATCCGATGCACTAGCTACGTCCAAGCCTTGTATAGCGTTCCAGGTAGTAAACTGATCCCCAAGGAAGCATCAAAGTGGTTCAGCATTTTCTTCCAAGGCCTGGACAATCCTCTCTTCTTTCCTTACACGGAGTCTGAAAATTTTGAAAACCCAGTCTCCTTCAGAGCTAGACAGCCTTTGCCGATGACACCAGCACTCGACAATCTGTATTCCACCATGATCCGTCCCTCGCTTCCTTCCGAGCTTGGCATGAGCACATCAAACAGAATAATCAAACCTGGTTATGAGTCATATCAGCCCGGTCGTAGCAGCCCGGCAGTTTGGTCTTGGGCAGGTGTCTCCCCATTTCTTCCTCCACCACTTAACGAGAGCGGAGCCGACTTGCCCGATCTCCTCACCGGTCGGAGGTGTTACTCTTTCTTTGATGCTCTAGCCATCCCAGTCCCTAACAACCTCTCTTTCACCTCGTCAACCGATGGTTTTGAGACCTGGTGGTCAATGTGGAAAACTCATGCCTTCAGGCGAGCTCTGGGACCGTTGCTGAAACAACTCGATGCTGAATATGATATCCCCGCAGAACAGGTATTACCACTCGCAAATTTTCTTGAGGTGGCTTACAATGATTTCTATAACCTTGCTCTGTCTCCTTGCAGCAACAAGACGGTCCAGAAACTACACATGATGACGGCTCCCCCTTTGAATTCTTCCCACCGGCTCTTGTGGTCCTCTTCTGCAAAAGCTCACCCATGAAAAAGGTTTTGATGCAGAGCCAGCCGATCTCACCAAAATCGGCTTCCAAGAGCAAAGTATCTCCCGGGCCAGCTGCCCCCCGAGCCTCAACCAAGGCGAGAACGACGGTGAGGAAAGTAGCCGTCGGGAAAACTTTGAAGCGCCGGAGCCCTTCTCCAGATCAAGAGAGCTTGCACGTACGTTGATCCATGCCTTGACTGATTTCATCTATCCTTATGGGCTTCTGCAAACATGCTTGTGCTTACTAACTCTTCTTTTATAGGCCTCCACCGAAGACAACTCCAGCGAGGAAACACAATCCAGTCGAGGGAATTCGAGCTCAGGTAACTCTGGGAAAATCACCACGCAGAGCCAGCCCGATTTGCCACCATCGGCTTCCGTGAAAAGGCCGGTTCTCGAACCTCGTTGTCCCCCAAGCTCCAATCAAAGCGGGGCAAGGCGGTCTACGCACAAAGAGCCGATGCACCAAGAGGACTCGAAAGGAACCGCGAGCCCCTTCATCAAACCAAGAGGCTTCAAATGTAATTACCCTCCATACTCTCCCCGGCTCATCTTTCATGCTAATCCATTGCTGCTCGCATCGGCTAACCACCTTCTTTGCAGACTGATGACACTTCTAGTGGGGGAGTCGAGGAAGTACTGATGCCCTCCGCAAGCCTGGATCCAGTAATCCCTAAAGGTGCCGTTGACAAGGTCGCCAATTTGGCCAAGTTCCCAGCAGAAACGCAAGAGCCGATTACCTCATCATCGGCTGTCCCCCTGGTCTCAGGAGAGGTATACTCCTTTCTTTTGGCTCACCCTTCCTTTCTGCTGCATACTGACGCTGTTTCTGTTTGTCAGGGTTGTGGCCTCTTGGGCTTGCTAACATTCGACCCTGAATCCATCGATCCGGCTCCTTCTACGGCATGCGATGAACCACGACCCAGCGCTGTCCCACGTCAATTTCAGCGTCTCAAAGCCCTGCTTTCCTCCCCGATCGAGACGTTGGTTGAAGACCCCGAGGAAGTGAAGAGTGTTCTTGAAGAAATCCAGCACCACCTCCCGGTAACGTTGCAGGTGAAACTTTGGCCAGTTGTGACTCTGTCTGCCTACAGGTCAAGGGTGAAGTTAGCTCGTCAGAGAATCGATCTACGCCACGCCCAACTTCCGTTGAAAGCCGATATTGCAGTCAAATGTCAGCGGCTCAATGAGAAAAAGGCGGCCTTGGATGCCAAAACTGACACCTCTATCAGCACCGCCGAACTTGAGACCTTGCAAAAGGAATTGGAGGACCTTGAAGAGAGGGTCCGGGCAACCAAGCAGCTTATTCACGATAAGGAAGCTCTTATTGCCCGCTCCCAAGAGGAAGCAGAAGGCCTCAAAGTTCAACTGAAAACTGATCTGCGTAAATACGGGCCCTGAACAAACAGCTAGTGACGGGCGAGGACGAAGATGACGAGGCCGAGATCGCCGAGGTGGATCGTGTCCATGCTGACGCCATCCGTGCCTTCGAGGCATTCCTTCAGTAGAGCCTATCCATGTAACCTGATATCTGCTCGTAACAGTTTGTACCTCTAGAGTCGATGGCTGCACATCGGCTTTTTTACCGATACCTGCTCGTAACAGTTTGTACCTCTAGAGTCGATGGCTACGCATCGGCTTTTTTATTCTAAAGTCGATGTCTGTGCATCGGCTGTGCTTTGCGTCCTGTTGCTTTTATATTTTTTATTATTTTTTTACTGGCCGATTTCATGCAGTGGCCCCCATATTTCACTGTCCGTCATCCCACAAACTTGGGAAATATTTCTTGAGATGCTGACCATTGACAGCTACTGGGAACTTCACACCGCTCAGCTCCTCGAGCATGTATGCGTTACCCTTTAAAACTTGGTCGACCCTGTACGGCCCGTGCCAATTTGGAGACCATTTACCATACACTGCATCCTTAGTCCCCAATGGCAATACAGCTTCCCATACCAGATCACCAACGCAGAACTCCTTTGGTCTCACCTTCTTATTATATGCGCGAGCTACCTTGGCTTTATTCTCTTTAATTTTCTCAAGTGACCACAGTCTAAGTTCCGTTAGATCTTCAATGCTATCACTCATCAGGGCTGCATATTCTTCAGTTGTTAAATCATTCTGAAACGTAATACGTCTCGACCCAGCCGTGATTTCCCAGGGCAATACGGCTTCTTGTCCGTAGACCAGATGGTATGGCGAGGTTTTTATCGCTCCGTGACATGATATGCGATAAGCCCACAAAGCCTCTGACAATACCTCGTGCCAACGTCTAGGGTGCTCGTCGACTTTCCTCTTAATCAGCTTGATAAGGCTCTGGTTGGACGCTTCAGCTTGCCCATTTGCTTGAGCATAGTATGGCGACGATCGGATCAACTTAATTCCCATGTCCTCGCAGTAACTTTCTAAACTCGCGAGAAATGAAGACCGAACCTCCATCGGTCGTGATAGTCTGGGGAATCCCGAATCTATGAATGACATGTTCTTTCACGAAATTGATAACATCGGCCGATGCCACTGACTTCATAGGGACGGCCTCCACCCATTTAGTAAAGTAATATGTAATGGCCAAAATCCACACATGGCCTTTGCTCGATGGAGGATTGATTTTGCCGATCATATCCATGCCCCAACCTCGAAATGGCCAAGGCTTGATGATGGGGTTCATTGCTGATGCGGGTACCATCTGAATTTTCCCAAACTTCTGACATGCTTGACACCCTTTATAGTACTGTTGACGTCAGAAACCCCCTGGCGGGCAGAGACGGGCAACACAGTAGAGCCGGGAACAACTAGGGCTGCGGCTGGCCCCAGTCCCTCAGAGCGACGGCCTGCAAAGCCTCTCGGTCGCACGTCCGATGCAATCGTAAGGGCGTGCCACCTGACCTATACCTGGTCAGGAAGGTGTGGATGATGCCTCGCTTAGTTTCCTGCATGGCATACACGTAAACATTAAATACGAGCCTCGATCGGCTCTCAGAGTTATCTCCGTGAATCGGCTCAAAGAGCCGATCCACCCATGATTCGAACGAGGTGTCCGAATATATGGTGGTCCTGCTTGATCAAGATAAAGCTAATGAGATCTACGACGATTTAGGGTTTTCACCGCATAATCGGATCATCCTACTCACGATTGGGCCTCGCGCTCGCGCACGGTGACCATAAGCCGATCCTAGACAGTGGCCTAAAAACCAACACGAGGTTGATCCCCGGAACATCCTTTCTAGGGCTAGCAAACGTCACCCTACACGCCGCTGGATCCTCCAACCCTTTGTAAGGCCTAACTATTGCGGATGTTAAACTAATCCTTGATGAAACAAGGAGCAAACGTAACGGATCAGATCTACTAAACTATGATCAAGCGAGGTGCCGCCCCTACACCTAAGATAGGTGTAAGGGCGGCTAGATGTGCAAGGGTTGCATAACGAAAGCATGTAATTCGAAGAACAATGCTAACCCTAACACATCTAAGATAACTACGTTGCTCGCCATCAAAAAGGCTTCAAGCACGAGCAACGCATGAACAACGTGGGCAGGCTTAGTGCCGCCTAGATCGCAAGATGCGATCTAGGCAACATGGTGCTTACCGGAGAAACCCTCGAGACGAAGGAGTTGGCAATGCGCCGAGATTTGTTTGTGTTGAACGTTGGTTGTTGTTTATTCCATAAACCCTAGATACATATTTATAGTCCAAGGGACTTTCTAATTTAGGCGTGCACCTAACCGTGCACGGGTAAAACTCTAACTCTTAACCGACACGTAATCTAATATGTTACGGATACAAGGGCAAACTAGCCCAAACTTTGCATGTAAGGCCGATTCACGTATTTCTTCCGTATATGTATTCTTCGAGTCCATCTTGATCGCGGCCCACCTCTGACCCGGTCAAATTCTGGTGATAACACATGCCCCCCTGGTTTTGGAAATGACATTTCCAAAATCATTATGCTCTTCTTTCGTCGGGTCATGTCGTGGCGTGAGCGTAACCGCCGCAGAATCTTCCATCATTACGCCCGCCTCCCGGGCTTCTCCGTATGAATTGGCAATTTCGGCATCACGTCCTCGAGAACCGTCATCGCATTAAATCTCCACTACACTCTCTTTATTTATTCTGTGCCAAACGGTTCACCACTCCATCCCCTTGCTCGCTCTCGTTCACCAAACCAAAAAACCCTCTTCCCCGCAGCCATGTCTTCCTCTTCCTCCTCCGCTTCGTGCCTCTCTCTCCAATCGTCGCCGAAGAACAAGGAAAAGGACGATCCCCGCTCCGGGCGAACCCCATCTCCTCTCGACAAGGAGAAGAAAGAAGGAGAAGCGGAGAGGACCAAGGCCTCCCCTCCGCCAGAGCTTCCGCCGAAGAAGCGCTCCCGCATGTGGGCGGACAGCGAGGACGACGATGACGACGAGGAAGAAGAAGATGAGGAGGAGGAAGATGATTCCTCCTCCTCCGCCGGGTATCCTCCAACGAAGCGCTTCCGCAGCTGGGCGGACAGCGAGGATGATGATGATGACGAGGAGGAGGAGGAAGCTCCAGCCGACCGGCCGGGGCAGCAGCCGGCGAGGAGCTTCCTGGGAGCAGCGCCGACGACCTCGACGACGGCGATGATGAGGACAGCGACGACTAGTAGAGTAGGACTAGCAAGAGCGAGTGCACTAGGCACCGTGATCCCTCTTTTGAGAGCCATCGGCTCTTCTTGTAAAGCCGCTCCTTTGAATTAATGAGAATTGTTCTTTCAATTTCTCCTTCCATTAATCCAATTTCCATCCTTCCGCTTGCCACACCAAGACCGATAGCAACGAATCGGATTATTATTGTTTTTCTTGACCGTGGTATTTTGCAGTCCCGCAGCCGATGACTGTTCATCGGCTAATTTGAGAAACCAGTCTCCTTCCTTTTCTTGCAAGCACTCGGCGCGGTCCAAACCTCGTACAAGACGACGGCTTTTCCTTCCCAGCTCCTCCCTGAGAAGATCATGATGCAGTGTCAGCCAATGCAACTCCAATTGGCTCTCAAAAATAGCACCTCCCAAGTTAGTGGCCCTCCGAGCCTTAGTCAAGGCGAGAAAGGTAGCGAAATAGCCAATCATGTCGCCATTGACCTCACGTCACAATGCAGAGCCAGCCGATTCCAACAAAATCGGCTCCCCGAGCAGCAGAACCTTCGTGGTGAGCTGCCCCCGAGCTTCTTCAGCGTACCCCTTGCGCCTCATTGATTAGACCGGCTCCTTTCCTTCGGTGGATCTGGGGCAACCCACCCTTGGCCTGATCTGCGCATCCACGCTGCTCTCGGCATTGTCCTTGAAGAGAAGATTCGAGCCATTGAACCATTGAACCACTCCATTGAGGAGTTCTCCCATCATAGTCTCTCTTCGTGGTCCACTTCCTGCTCCATTGATCCCTTGACAATTATACCTCTTGAGTCGATGGCCGTGCATCGGCTTTTATATCCTTAAGTCGATGACTGCTGCATCGGCTGTGCTCAAAATTTTTCGATTTTTTTGGATTTTTTACGGCCGACTTATGCGTCGGCCCCCATACTTCAATACCCATCACCAAAGGATGAGACGCTTCCACTGCATATCCTCGTGTTTTATCCACCTGGGTGCCCCCCGAGCCGATTCTGTCAAGAGAATTGATGGTATCGGCTCTGTTGGATAACATGTTGAACCCAAGCAGAATGGATGGTGAGGATAATTTTGGCCGATTGCTGGAATCGGCCTCCACGTTGCTTGCTCGGTGAAGGTTTTGTAATGTCCCTTCACAAATTTTTGGGGCCGATCACAAGGATCAGCCTTGCCACGTTTGCTCATTGACGTGCTCTTGCTACTCGTTCAGGCCGGTAGATAAAACCAGCCCAATCTCTGACTTTATCATGTTGGTGCGCTTGCTGTCGTCCACCTTGAGTGCATCGTGTAATCGTGGAGCACTAAGCTTCGTCGGAAGAACGAGCACCATGTTTGTGCCAGCCGATGTTTCATCATCGGCTTTCCTTTGCTTGGGGCGCCACTCCATTTTCCGTGGACGACCCTCTTCATCCAGGGTTCGCCGAACTTTCGCAGCCGCATCAGGCCTTGCCTTCCTCAATGTATGCAAGTATAACCTTTCGGCTTCCTCCAGTGCCGCGCAATCGCTGAACCCCGCGCTTTCGGGAACGGCTGAGTCCATCGTGGCACCACCTTGGCCGGTGGTACCTGTCTTCTTCTTCTCCCTCGTCTTCTGAATCTTCGAGATCTTTCAACCGAGGGGACTTAGCTCGTCTGCTTTGTGGCGGGAGAGGCCCTAGGCGCTTGAATACGGACACGTTGGCTGTCTCCTTCTTCTTCTGGTTGCATTCTGGGCAGTTGCCGATTGTGGGCAATCGGCTCATTCCTGAATCCCAGCAGGTGTCCGAAGAAGGGACAGGCCCCAGTGCCTATCCTCGTCGACTCGCTCCCCCAACTTTTCCTTGGCACGGCGCTCGTGCTCCTCCTCCTCGCGATCATGCCGACGACGTCTCCCGTCGTCCCTAGCCGTACGATCTTCTTCATCATCGTCGTTGTATCGCCGGCGTTGGTCATACCGACTCACATACTTGTTGAGGAGGTGGTCGAGAGAGGTCGTTGATACCTTATGTTTTTCACCTCTCCCTCCGTGACGTAGCGCTTGCCGTCTTGGCGGAGCCGATCGCGTGGAGCGGCTTCCTCTCGTATCTTTGCTATGAGAGCAGCTGCCCTCATCTCCGTCCTTACCAGAGTGGTGTCCCGGTCCTACCATGTTGATATTGCACGAGAAATCCGGCCGGCACCCTCCATGGTAAGTATACTCCACCATGTTTACGCGGGAAGGGGTGTGTGTCGACCTTCATGGCGTATTGGCTGAAAATCAACCGTCCGTTTTCTATCGCCATTTGGATTCGCGCCGCCACACCCTGCAGTCGTTGGTGGTGTGGGTGAACGTGTTATGCCACTTGCGTATGGCTTTCCGTTCAGCTCTTGCACCGTGGGGATCTTGTGGCCTTCGGCACTCTTTATATGCTTCTCCGTGAGTAAGAGACTCAAAATCTGCTCGGCCTTGGTCACGTCGAAGTCGAACCCTTTTGGAGGGCCTTGTGGCTTCACCCATTTGCAGATCACGGGCCTCGTCGCTCGAGTCCATTCAGCCACTGCTACCTTCTCGATCTCCCGCAGCACCTTCATCCTCGTCCGCCTCAACCAGGGTCACCGCACGCTTGAATTTGTCCCCGGTAAACATCCGGGTGGCGCCGCTCATATGCCGACAGCCTTCGCACCATGTGCGCCAATGAAGGGTAGTCTGCTTGGGAGGCCACGTCCTTAATCGATGATGAGAGACCCACCACCGCCAACTCGATCGCTTCTTTTTCACTTACATGAGCCGAAAAGCACGGTTCCTAATGGTCCCGAAGCGCTGGACGTATTCTCGACACCGTCTCCCGCGCTCTCGTCGTACTTGTGCTAGATCGGCAATACCAACATCGGAAGCCTCCCGAGTGATACCGCTCATGGAACCGCTCTTCCAACCGCTTCCAAGTCCGGGATGGAGTTCGGTGGCAGCGATGTGTACCACCCGAAAGCCGATCCCGTGAGGGACCGTGCGAAGAACCTCACACGCAACTCGTCTCCGATGCCGAGATCGTGCCCAGCCTGTGCCAAATATCGGCTCACATGCTCGATGGAGCCGGAACCATCTCGATCCACTAAACTTCGTGAAGTCCGGGAGCCGATATTTGGGTGGTAGCGGATCAGTCCGTAGTCGTTGGGGTACGGCTTGGTGTAGCCGAACGCTCTTCCTTTTTCGGCATCATGCCGAACCGATCTTTCAGGATTGCACAAATCTGATCCGCGTGATGGCCGAAGGTGTCGAACCCCGAAGATTCGCCGGGTGGCATACTTAACCAGCCATGCTTGCTTTTCCGGTTCTAAGCCAACCGCAGGAGCCGGGCTGCGGAGGTTTGTCGGAGTGGCGTACTTAGCTAGCCACGTTTGCTTCTCAGATCGGCTCCCCGACGTTCCTCCCGCCGCCCGCGAGGCCCCCGATGTTGCAGCCTCGGTTCGAGAGTGCCCAGTGTTGCGAGTCCGTACGTATGCGCACGCGTATCCGTGCGGGATCTCCTTGGGTGCCTCGGTAGGAATTGGTAGTCACTAGGATCACCACCAATCTTGTAGACGACGATGCCGATGAGTTCGGCAGCTCCGGTGCTGCCCATGCGAACGGCCGGGGCCGGAGTGGCATCTCTCCTTTGAAAGTCCCCGCAGCTCGGTCCCGACGGAGAATACCGGTGGCTCATGATTTCCCGGACCACGCGCGTAGCGACACGCTCCAAAGTGTTCACCGTGCTCTCGCAGTGGCGGTGCAGCCGAATGAGCCACCATGTAGTTGATTTC